>NC_063046.1:37157929-37430429 GCF_018812025.1 Megalobrama amblycephala
GATTTTAGCCTGATAAAAATGCATTTTTTAAGAGAAGGCAGACTGGGAACGTTACATCTGATGTCACTGCCATTACACGATAGGCTGAGAGGTGCCGCACGTGATTAAGTTAGCCGTTACGGTTTCTCCAATGGTAAGAGATACAGACCCTCTTATCTTCCCATTATATACAATCTCTGTCTCCACCCTGTCTCCTCCCCAAAATCACCATATATGGAGCTTATGACGCCTAGTTTTACTATGCATAACCTCATCTGCATATCATTTCCATGCACGTTCCCATTCACGTGACACTATGGTTAACACCGTCAAAGGTACAAGACATTAGAAAATATTAGATATGGACTATATATGCAATTTGTGCCATACACTACATTGATAAAAAACCATCCAATATCCTCTTTATGTTTTAGAATAAATATATCAAAATATCCATTAAAACTAAATTGTATAAAATACTTCAGATAAAGGTTTTAATATAGAGTTGATTTATTAATTTCCACTGGCCAAATAGTATTTTAATAGTTTAAAACAATTCGAATTAAATTTATGCAGTTTTGCTGATAAGGTGAACATATCTTTTAGGAAGTTTATAGGCTATTTTTAGTGGAAACGTATAGGTCTACTTATTTATTGCAGTGTAATTGTCTGTCTCGGTGCGTCACTGATAAAGTATTTTAAAAAAGGAAATGTGCGAATCTTACCGTTTTCCTCAAATTATATCTTTCAAATACAGAGGTAACTGTTTGAAGATCCTTCACACGACATCAACACCTCCTGCAGCTGCGGTTGTACAGTAAGCCATTGGACCTATATTCAAACGGGACAACGGACCGTTCCACTGAATTCAGCAGTGTCTTCCATAATATCCTAGTGTGCATTACTGATGATCGTTCTCACTAAAATATTACATCATAACATCTGCAGTTTAGTTTAAAGAGGAATTATTGTGCACCTATCACTCCTCGCTGTCATTAAAACAGCATGTCACAGGAAAACTGATTGAAAGTAGCACATCTGCTATCTAAATTCATATCATTTTTGTTTAACTTCTCCGTAATGATTGCATAATGTAATTTCAGTACTTATCGCCATTAGTGAAAGTGTAGCCTAATATTAATGTAAATCAAAATGAAAACGTGAGTTTTCATGCAAGTTTAAATCATTATTTTATTTATTTAAACTGTTATTGTGAACATGCACTGTATTTATGATTATGACTCATAATTAGGATTTAACGTGGTTTTCCTTCATCTGCCGTCAGTCCCTCAGCTCACCATTGGTGTCACCAATTCCCTTTGTCTTCAAAATGTGCGTACGCATGGGTCAAACTTTGCGTGTAGGTGCGCACATTTTCCCGTCAAGTTTTTCTTTATAAATCCCCCCTTTTGCGCAGGAACTGGTGTACGCATGTTTTCAACCCCGTTTTGTGCGTACGCACGCTTTATAAATGAGGCCCCTGGACTGCTTTAATCTTACCCAGAATGTTAATTTCCCAACTCACACTCATGGTCATACACTTGACTTAGTTTGTACATCTGGTGTGAATAACATCTCCATCAGCAGTCATGCTATTGCTATCTCTGATCACAAACTTATCACTTTTGACTTTACGTTAATACATCCTACTAAATGTGCTATTAATACTACCATTTCTTATCGTAAAATCAATGCTATCAAAGGAAATACTTTTGCTGCTTCAGTTGCTTCCTCTGCCCTTTCTGATGTCTTCAAATTCACCTGTCCATCTGTGATATCTGACCTATATCATTCTGTTATTTATGTTTTAGATGAGCATGCTCCAGTTAGGACCAGGTCTGTTCCTTTGTCCCACACCTCCCCATGGTATAATGCAGAGCTTTGTGCTATGAAGGCAAAAGGCAGACAGCTTGAATGCCTTTTTTTTGAAAAACTGGCTTGACTGTCCATTTTAAAATGTTCTTAGAACATATTAGGCTTTATAAAACTTGAATGCAGCACACTCTTCCTATATTTCCGACATCATCAATAAACCTAACAATAGGCCAAAAATACTGTTTAGCATGGTTAAAAAATTAGTTCAGCCTCCTAGCCATAGTCCCAGTCAATATGAATGTGATGATTTGTGTGGCTCTTTCTTGTGCCACTTTCAAAATAAATTGGATGCTCTATGTCTCTTGGCACTGAACCAACCACTTCTACTTGTGAGCAAGCTCATTCTCTTCAACTGTTTAATAATTTTACCTTGACAAATCCAACCTTAATTGCTGAAATAATACAGAACTCTAATTCTTTCTCATGCCTGTTAGATCCTGTGCCCACATTCCTTCTGAAACACTGTACTTCTGTCATTTCTGCTCCTATCTCACACTTAGTAAATATGTCCTTTATCTCTGCCACTGTTCCAATTTCACTGAAAACTGCTGCTGTTACTTCTGTTCTTAAAAAAAAAAAACCTGGGTTGAGTTTCCCAAAAGCATCGTAAGCCTAACTTGATCATAGCTCCATTTGTGGCAAAGGAGCTACGATCAACGTAGGCTTACGATGCTTTTGGGAAATGCTGCCCTGGACCCAGCAGATTTCACCAACTATCGTCCAATCTCCAATTTACTATTTATTTTGAAAATTATGGAAAAAGTTGTTGCCAATCAGCTACAGTCTTTTCTAGCTCTCAGCGATCAGTTCGACGCATTTCAATCTGGTTTCCGCTCTCATCACAGCACTGAAACTGCTTTAGTTGAGGTTGTCAATGATCTGTTACTTTCTGGTGACTCAGGTAATCTCTCCATTCTCTTTCTGCTTGACCTCAGCTCAGCATTTGATACTGTCTGTCACAAGCTATTACTCTCCTGCCTTTCAGAGATAGGTGTCTCAGATGCTGCATTATCCTGGTTCTCTATCTCACTGATAGACAGTACTACATCACTATGCATAACTATAAATCTCCCACCGCTTTACTCAGTCAGGGTGTTCCCCAGGGCTCTGTTCTCGGATCATTACTATTTATTTCTTACATCATGTCTCTTTGACATATTATCCGTTGTCATGGTTTTCAATATCACTGTTATGCTGATGATATTCAGATATATACTGCTTGCCGACCAGATTCTATTCACCAGACCACATCACTATCTACATGTGTTACTGAGCTAAAGGCCTGGCTAAATTCCAATTTTCTCAATTTGAATTTGAGCAAAACAGAAATCACCCCATTACTAACAAAAAATGTAGTAAATGTCCCCAGTTTCAACCTTGATGCTACAACAGTTTTTCTGTCAGCTACTATCAGAAATTTAGGCGTTACTCTTGATCCTTCTTTCCTAAGCTGCATTTTTCCAGCTTCGCTGTTTAGCCCAACTTCGTGCTTATGTTTCCCTAAAAGATACTGAATCATTTGTGCATGCTTTTATTACATCATGCCTCGACTACTGTAACGCTCTTGTGGCAGTATAGATATTTTCTGTACTGCCTCTGTTCATGTTCTTTGTCACCGCCCGTTAGCTAAACTATAAGCATTAGGATTGGAGGAAAGGACTAATTAAGGGGAGGAGTGAAGGTATATATGGGCGAATGATTAGAGTCTGGAGGCAGGTTCAACTGACCAGAGACGTTACGTTCCCTTTGGAGGCAGTCCTTGCGGGTGGATTTACGTTTCCGGGAATCATGGCGAGGAGGTGGGGTGCTACCTGTTTAGCCTGTCGCTAGCGGGCGTTGTCAGCCGGTGAATGCTCTTTCTCAAGTTGGGTACTGGACTGGAGAGTTGTACTATATTCTAAATTCGTCTGTTTGGTGGTGCATAAAAAGGAAAAAAAAAAAAAAAAGACGGGCTGACGACGCCGATGTACCCGAGTCACTTGGACACCACCCGTGCTGCCGACTTGGTCAGTGTTGCGTTGCTTTAATCCCAGACATACATTTTTTTCTTCCATCTTCTCCTTCTGTCTCTCTCACACACATATATACACAGCATTATTTTTTTTTCCTGATGTTTGTATATTTGTTTTGTTTTGTTTTCAAAGTTGATTTATATTGAATAGTAATTCAAAGTGTTTTTTTTCCCCTTTTCTTATTTACAATTTCCCTATTCTTTTGAAGTTGAGTTGTTTTGTTCGTAAAATTTGCCAACCTTCTAAAATTTAATTAAAAGACAAAGAAAATTGCATTAAATTTATTGTTTTTCTTTATTATAGAAATGTATGTACTTGTCTGGCGCCCGAACTAATTTTTTTTTTTTTTTCTTTACCTCGAGGTTTGGGGAATTGAGTCAACTCAGGTCTGTGATCAATTATCATCAGTGTTAATGTGGTTTTGTGCTTAGCGCTTAGCGCTACCACGCTGAGGACCCGGGTTCGATTCCCCCGACGGACATTTTTTCTTTTTGTTGTTGGGCACCACCGTTACACTCTTTTTGCCGGATTATCATTGCACTTTATTTTTCGTTTACAATACATTCAAAATTCTGCTGCAAGAATATTAACCCACACTAAACGATCTGCTCATATTACCCCATCTTATTTAAACTTCATTGGCTCCCTGTATCATCTCGCATTACTTACAAAATCCTTCTGCTTACTTTTAAAGGGGCCCTAGAATTAAAAAATTAATTTATCTTGGCATAGTTGAATAACAAGAGTTCAGTACATGGAAATGACATACAGTGAGTCTCAAACACAATTGTTTTCTCCTTCTTATATAAATCTCATTTGTTGCAAAGACCTCCGAAGAACAGGCGAATCTCAACATAACACCGACTGTTACGTAACAGTCAGGATCATTAATATGTACGCCCCCAATATTTGGATATGCCAGCCCATGTTCAAGGCATTACACAAGGGCAGCCAGTATTAACGTCTGGATGTGCACAGCTGAATCATCAGACTAAGTAAGCAAGCAAGAAACAATAGCGAAAAATGGCAGATGGAGCATTAATAACTGACATTCCATGATATCATGATATTTTCAGTGATATTTGTAAATTTTGTTTCTAAATGTTTCGTTAGCATGTTGCTAATGTACTGTTAAATGTGGTTAAAGTTACCATCGTTTCTTACTGTATTCACAAGAGAGCCTTCGCTATTTTCATTATTAAACACTTGCAGTCTGTAAAATTCATAAACACAACTTCATTCTTTATAAATCTCTCCAACAGTGAGTAATGTTAGCTTTAGCCACGGAGCACTATCAAACTCATTCAGAATCAAATGTAAACATCCAAATAAACACTGTATTTACGTGATTAGACATGCTGCATGACGAACACTTTGTAAAGATTCATTTTGAGGGTTATATTAGCTGTGTAAACTTTGTTTATGCTGTTTAAGGCAAGCGCGAGCTCCGGGGGAGGGGAGCATGAGATTTAAAGTGGCCGTGCAGCCTGAATTGGCGCATATTTAATGATGCCCCAAAATAGGCAATGAATAAAAAAATGAATAAAAAAAATCTATGGGATATTTTGAGCTGAAACTTCACAGACACATTCAGGGGACACCTTAGACTTATATTACATTCTACGGCATCTTTAAATCACTCAATGGCCTTGCTCCTCATCTCTCTGATCTACTGTCTCCTTCCGCCTTGATCACTTCGATCTTCAGGGAGCAAACTTCTTATTGTACCTAGATTTCTGCTAGCTTCAATGGGTGGCAGGTCATTTTCCATCATTGCACCTAAACTATGGAACTCTATACCACTAGCACTAAGGACAATAACCTCACTCTCTGTATTTAAATCACAACTCAAAACCTACTTGTTTACCCAATACTATCAGTCATAACATGTTTTTTAGACACTCTCCTCATCCTATACTACCAGCTGTAATTCTCTGTATTTTTGTTCTGTGTATTCATGTTGCATCTACTATTCTTTGTTTGTCACTTATTGACACAATCCTTTTTCTGTTGTTACTTATACTATGTTATGTATCTCTGTTTTATGTATGTAATTGTATCATGATATGCAACTGCATTCATTTCTATCCCTGGACTGGGCAAATGTCTACTGTCCACATTTCATACACAATGGTAATTCTAAGTGCTTTACATAAAGAAGAATAATAAAAATAGAACATAAGGAATAGAAATAACAGTAAAAACAGATAATTTTGCTATCTGGATGGATGAGCTAGGAAGTCTTATGGAGTGATTAATTGATTGTGATACAACTGTTTTTCATGTGAATCGACTGTCTATTATGTTACTGTTTGTGTAAAGCGTCCTTGAGCTTGGGAAAGGCACTATAATAAATTATTATTACCCAATTTCATATTTGTACGTGAAACGTAGCACGAAGGGCACTGAATTTAAATTTTGTAGGTGGTGCTATCGAGCCATTTTGCCTCACCTAATTCTGAAACCCATATCAGATGTAAATTTTCACCACTTCTGATGCGTGTGCAAAGTTTCATGAGTTTTCGAGTATGATTAGGCCCTCAAAAATGTGAATAACTGACTGAGCAATTACAATAGGGTCCTTACACCATTGGTGCTCGGCCCCTAAATGTAAACTCAAGAGGTATGAAATATGATCAGTAAGAGAAAAACAGGCTTTCTTGTGTTTAGGCATACATTTGGTAACCTACGTGTCAAATATTGCTCCAGAAAGATGAACCTTGGTCTTACACAGTAAAAAAAAAAATACACCAAAAGACATTCAGGAGGAACCAACGCCACTTCACGAGTCTGTGCAAAGGTGTTGATCTTGATCAAAAGTCGGACGAGATATCCACTCAGACACCCAGACCACCCGACCATTCACCTGAGAACATGCCAACATGCCATATTAGAATAGGGCAGTAATAAGGAGAACAGTAATCTGTAACAGATGAATCAAAATATTCTCAAAGTAATTTGAATGGACTATTGATGTTTACAGTGACCACTTATGAGTAAATATTTGGTATGGTGTTAAATTAGTCAAATGTTTAATTAAAATTACTGTTTAATAAGCTTGAATATGTACATGTGTAGATTTGAGTGAAGCAATTTGAATGTAAGTTCCACATCTTAAATTTTGCTAAAAAATAATAAAAAAAAGAAAATAAAAAAAAGAGGGGGATGTGGTGGATTTGACACACTCTGTGTTTAATTAAGTTGACTTGTGTGTCAGGCTGATCATCTGTTGCTTATGCCTGTGTAGAATGAGAGTCGGTAAAAGAAGCACACAGCTCACAATCACAGTCTCGTGGTGTGTTTATTAAATACATACAGTGACAAACGCATTCAAATAATACCGCTCACCATTTGGACAAGCATTTGAAGACACCAGAACACAACATATTTAATTACTATAATAGTAATTTCTCACTATAAAATGCAAATGTAACACACAGGATTGTTGGATATCAAAGGCAGCGAAGGAACATCTATGCTGCCTTAAAAAAAATAAAAAAATAAAAAAATACCATGATGTTGCACCAACATTGTAGCCTTGAATATTACATCAGTGTAATGTTGATTCACTGACATATATATATATATATATATATATATATATATATATATATATATATATATATATATATATATATATATATAGAGAAAGAGAGAGAGAGATTGTTTCAATATGTCAGTATGAACATATTGAACCAACATCACTTTGTAATGTTAATTCACTGCAGTAAGTGTTGTTTCAAATGTTGTTTGCTGCAGACATGTATTCCACTCTGTTTTCTCTGACATATCTGTGGAATAAATAGTGCTTATTACTTTTGCACTGACATAAATTCTGATTACAAACTTTTTACACATTTGAGTCAACTGTGAAGAATGCCATGCAACAATTTGAAATTATTATTATATAAAAGGCAAAAGAAAACAAAATAAATTATATTTAGACCTGTCAGTAAGACATTTCTTCTTGTCTAAGTGGGTAGTTTTGAGCCAAATTAAGCTGCAATCTGGAGCAGAATTTCGGTTGATAGTCCAATGTCTGACTATGCAAGGCAGAGATGTTTTAAAGTCCATCAATACTTTGTTTGACTATTGTCAGCTGACTGTTGCAGCTGTGTGACTGTAGGGGGCAGTGATGGATTTGTTTTCAGAATTGCTCCTGAATCTATGTCCTGAATCCACACAAAAGAGGTGTTTATTGGCATCTCTCATTATCTGTTAAAGGGTTAGTTCACCCAAAAATGAAAACGATGTAATTTATTACTCACCCTCATGTCGTTCCACACCCGTAAGACATTCGTTCATCTTCGGAACACAAATTAAGATATTTTTGATAAAATTCGATGGCTTAGAGAGGCCTGCATCGCCAGCAATAACACTCTATTTTTTCAACGCCCAGAAAACTACTAAAAACATATTTAAAACAGTTCATGTGCCTACAGTGGTTCAACTTTAATATTATAAAGTGACGAGAATACTTTTTGTGCGGCAAAAATAACAAAATAGCAACTTTAACTATTTCTAGAGATGGGCGATTTCAAAACACTGCCTCATAAAGCTTCGAAGCTTACGAATCAGTGGTTCAGAGCGCCAAAATCACATGATTTCAGTAAACGAGGCTTCGTTACAACGTTAAAACTTCAAAAGTTCACGTGACTTTGGCAGTTTGATACACGCTCCGAACCACTGATTCGAAACAAATGATTCGTAAGCTTCGAAGCTTCAGCAGTGTTTTGAAATCGCAGATAGGCCTATAGAAGAGATGACAAGAAGAAGAGAAATCTAGTGGGGTGGAGGAGAGCTGCAATGAAAAGAGAAAAGCATATTAATATATTATATATTAGCAGCATTTCTGCCATGTTTTTGTTGATTATTTGCTAATGTGGCATTATTAATAACTCAGAAGATTAACAAAGAAAATAAACGGCCATTCAGTTATTCAGTCGTGTCAGTCTGGTTATCAATTCTATTGTTATGGAAACTGATAAAAAAGTAAAAACGTACTTTAAGTTAATATTGTTTTAATCATTATTTACAAATGTAAATATGAAAGCCTATAGGCCTATGCAACAAAGTTGTTTCTGAAAACGTTTTGTGTGTTTTGCAGCACATATTGTGAACATGCAATATTTATGCTTTATTTGCGGTATACAAGAAATATATTTTCTTCAGCTGAAGTGATCATTTTGCCTTTTATGATTTTTCCATTGTTGGCAGAGCACAAAATGTTCTTGTTGGTTCAGGGCGCCATCGTGTGGTGTGTAAAGCACCCAGTCCATCGCAAGGACTCTCACACAAACATCTACGGGCAATTTTAACACTCCAATTCACTAAAAATAATACTAGGCCACAGATATTATTAATAATAATACATTTCAATTAAAATACATACATAGGCTCCGTATACATGACCCAACATGCTCAATCCAGTATTTGAGTAGAAAAAAGACCCAGCATTTATTATTATCAGTTCACTAGTTCCATCTGTGGCATTCACTTTATGGATTATTATAATGAATGGATGAGCCATTTCAGAGCAGATTCAATCACTCTTAACACACCTCACTCACCACCTTAAAATCTAATAAAATAATCTGTAGAACCATCAAGATAGTCTGGACTTTACCTAGGATTGTCAGAAGGGGAGAATTGGGGCCAAAATCCGCCCAATTACCTTGTAGTGTGTGGGTGTCTTAAAGGGATAATTTACCCAAAAATGAAAATTAACCCATGATTTACTCACCCTCAAGCCATCCTAGGTGTATATGATTATCTTCTTTCAGACAAACACAATTGGAGTCATATTATAAAATATCCTGGCTCTTCCAAGCTTTATAAAGGTAGTGAATAGTGCTCCTGATTTTGAAGTCCAAAAAAGTGCATCCATCCATCATAAAAGTATTCCACATAACTCCAGTGGGTTAATAAAGGCCTTCTGAAGTGAAGCGATGAGTTTTTGTAAGAAACATTCATATTTAAATCTTTATGAACTAAAATAACTAGCTTTTGGCAGACGCGGCATATATGCAAATTGATTGCAAACTGACGCATGATGCATTGATGAATACGGAAGAATTTTTAAAGAGAAATATCGGAGGATTTCAATATAAGAGAAGAGGAGCTTGAGTTTGTTGGCCAGCCCTATTTGTTTGAACCGTGAGAGGCGTCTAAGCTTACACTACTTCTTTGTCCTATGTCATACATCACGTCAGAAGTTACTCTATTGGCACAAGTCGACTTACGTAGGCCGTCTGCCGGAAGCTAGTTATTTTAGTTTATAGTTTAAATATGGATTTTTTTCTTACAAAATCCCATCGCTTCGCTTCAGAAGGCCTTTATTAACCCCCTAGAGTCATATGGATTACTTTTATGATGGATGGATGCACTTTTTTGGGCTTCAAAATCGTGAGCACCATTTACTACCATTATAAAGCTTAGAAGAGCCAGGATATTTTTAAATATAACTCTGATTGAGTTAATTTGAAAGAAGATAGTCATATACACCTAGGATGGCTTGAGGGTGAGTAAATCATGGGATCATTTTTGGGTGAACTATCCCTTCAAGGCAAGTGAGTGTACGGATGAACTACACGGATGTATGAATCAACTGACGCTGTCATGCCGTGGTCTGCCTGAATTACGCTTGAGCTCCATTCAGTCGCTAAAACTGCATTAAAAACTAATTAGACCACTCAGAACCCATTAGACTCCCAAGAAACCCAGTTCTTAACACAATTGGTTGCGCCAGTGTTGCTAAGCTAAGCTGGTAGTGATTTTGTCATGTGTGTTTGATTATGGAAACATACAAAATTTCAATTCCAGGGCTTCACGAATGGTTGAGAACCATTGGCTGTAAACCATATCATAAAAAAGAGACACTTCCAGATCTGGTGCACAGGAAAAATGCTCCAGCAATTAAAAAGGTGTAGTATAACAAATATTTGTAGCTACAGTTTTATTCAGCAGTATATTTTTCTTTTACTAATTAATTAACAAATATTACACAATTAATTAATCAAATTATGTTATGTAAACAATCACTCCAGCTTCAAGAGTTTTATTGTTACAGAAAAACAAAAGTTCTTAACTTTGAAATATGTGCCCAGAATCTCTAAGTAAATGTTTGAATTTAACAGACACACACACACACACACACACACTCTCTCTCTCTCTCTCTCTCTCTCTCTCTCTCTCTCTCTCTCTCACACACACACACAGAGAAATGAACTCACTCTATCATGACGACATCAAGTACTGGCTCATTGCCTTAATGCATTTAAACATCTTCAAAAACATCATAATTCAGCCTTTAAAGCATCGTAAACAGGCACTCACGCACACGGCTGGTGGAGGGAGTTTGATGCTTGACTCAAATGCTTTTGTGATCAGGAGTCTCGTTTTAACAGCGTAATTTTCCGCACACACAGTATATGCAGATTTCTGAAGTTGACTATCCCTCACCACATGCCGCAGACGTGTGACACACATAGTGGCCAATCACACACACCACAGTCTTCTTCAGAACTGACAAATTATAGAGAGAGAGACAGACAGATATGGGGGCGGGTGTTTGGAGTGTCTCTCTGCTTGTTGACTGCAGATTCTCTGTAATTGGTGCAAAATTGCTCAGATTCGTCATATTTATAATTAGACAGAGTGTTTGTGCTGGAACTGGGCCAAAGGAGTTCTTTAGCGCCAAGAATCTTCATTAACCAGAAACACTCAAACAAAGTTAAAAGAACTTGCATGTCAAAACCTTTTTTCCAAATACAAACTACATTGATTAACATGAACCTACAATGAAAAATACTTCTACATCATTTATTAATCTCAGTTAATGTTAATTTAAACATTTAGAAATACATTACCGAAATCGAAATTGTATCTGTTAATATTGTTTAATATACCTGCACTAACAAATACGAGTTGTATTTTTTACTCACATTAACACAGATTAATAAATACTGTTTATTTATTGCTAATGATGAACAATAAAACAAATGTTTTGCTCTTTGTTTGTTAATATTAGTTAATGCAATAACCATGTTAACTACTAATGTTACAAAATATAAAATAACCCAACTAAAATAAACATTTTGCCTATAACATTTTGCTGCATAAAGGGTTAGTTCACCCAAAAATGAAAAATTATGTCATTAATTACTCACCCTCATGTCGTTCTACACCCGTTTATCGTCGGAACACAAATTAAGATGTTTTTCATAAAATCCAATGGCTCAGTGAGGCCTGCATTGCCAGCAATGCCCAGAAAGCTACTAAAGCTGTATTTAAAACAGTTCATGTGACTACAGTGTTCAACAATAGTGATGGGCAATTTCAAAACACTGCTTCATGAAGCTTTGAAGCTTTATGAATCTTTTGTTTCGAATCAGTGGTTCGGAGCGTAAACCACTGATATAAAATATCTAGCTTCCACACGAGCCGTCTTCCGTATTCAACGTACACAGAAAGTGTAAAACTCTTGCAGTTCGCAAAGCTTAAGCTACATTCTAAGCCTTCCCTATTCAGCTTACGGAAAAAAGTGTAACTGACATGACGCCAGTTTACACTTTCTTCATAACTTCAATATCCCGACGTCTGGCGGAAGCTACATATTTTACTTCATAACTTGTTTAAATATGGATATTTTACACAAAGGCATTGCTTCGCTTCAGAAGGCCTTTTTTAACCCCCCGGAGCCATGTGGACTACACGTTTATGATGGATGGATGTGGATGGAAGCACTTTCTTCATCTCATACTCATTGATTCCTATCACTGTCATTATAAAGCTCAGATGCATCAGGATATTTATTAATGTGATTATGTTCATCAGAAAGAAGAAAGTCATATATACCTAGGATGGCTTGAGGGTGAGTAAAGCTTGGGTTACTTTTTATTTCAAAGTGAACCAAATTCTTTAAACTGAAGTATGATTCATAGAAAAAAATGCTGATGTTTCTACAAATATAAATTGGCTCCTATCCAAATGTATGGCAAGTTGACTTAATCGCAAAAAATTAATAGGACATTCTACAAAATAATACTCCTTTGTCCAACACAACTTACACAACTTTCCTTCCTTTCAACAGGAAGTTGTAGAATACAGGGCCAAATAATCAGGAAAAACAGAGGAGCTTGTCGCACACTGGCGTGTCCCCACTGAGATCAGACTCCGGGGTCGTTACAGCACACTAGAAGAGCAGCAAGATGGAAAATGCTAAACATTTCATTAAGACGAGAATGCTTTTCCCCACTCTGCCTAGCGGCCCGGAGAGTCAATACATCAAAACCAGCGCACGCCGGAAAATATGCGTGAGTTTAAGATGAAACTAATTACGAGAGACTTTAATCTCCTCGCCGAGAGCTTCACCTATAACTCTGATAATCTGCTCTGTTTAATATGCTGGAAAAAAACACTTAGGAGACATCGATCATTCTGAACGCCTCCAGGCAAGGGCTGGTGCCAAATGTTTGAAAACACCATAAAATTAGAGTGTTTCACAGTCAAACAGACATCGGTGGCTGTAAAATGGATTGTCTCTAAATGGTTCTGTGAAGTTGCTATTTGGTGTAAGTTAAACTGGCAAAGTCATTTGACGCAAGGGTCAATTCACATTCATGTCATTCTTCTTGCTTCTTCACAGAAACTAGTTGTTCCAGAGCTGCTGTGCGACATGGAACAGGACAACTGACAATTCCCAGCAATGCACAATAAAGAACAAATATAGTGAAGAATGAAAGACTGTGTACATTGAGGCTCTGTAAGCTGCCATAAATTACAAATGCACTGTGATAAGCTCACTTACCGTCAACACTCCCTCCCCTTCAGTACTGTTCTTCCTCAAGAATCTATCCAAGTCACATTATGATGAAGATGAGGATGCAGAGAGGCGGTGCAGATCTGAATGCAGCTTAAAACTTTAATCAACAAAACAAAAGAATTAAATCCAAAACAAGAAATTATGGAAACATTGTGCAGTAACACAAAGAAACAAGACATTGAACTAAGAGAACTGAAGGCATTTGAATTCATTATGAAAGAGATGTGAACAAAATAATCAATGAAACAATGAATCACTGTGACAACAAACTGAAAACAGGAAGAAAACTCAGTCAATTATGATAAACCTAAAGTCCTGGAAAACAAAACCAACATAACGTGACAATTATGTCACTGCTGCTATTTAATTACATAACTTATTTTATATTATGTACATAGGCCTACAGCATTATACACTTCAAACATATGTCTATGTGGATGAAACATGAGATTTTAATTTAATACCAAAAAGTATCATTAAACAAATAGTTTACATATATTTTTTATTTTTTTTATGTATATTAGAGTATTATGCCATTAGTTTAGTCAGAGTGCACTATTAGTATGACACAAAGAGTTGCTATGGAGCGTTCCAAATCGGTCACTTGCAAGGATGCTGTCTTAGAAGATAGACTGTAGGCCTCTATAATATAGACAGCGGCTCAATGCTTGGGAACAGAGCTGTTTTTTTTTTGTGTTTTTTTTTTTAACTCCCCCTAACAATAGCAGCAGATGGAAACACACACACACACACGCAGTCCGTGCCCTGGTTAATTGATAGAGTGTGTGTTGCATCTGTCCAAAGATTTGAATTTTTTCTCCATGTGCTGCTCGTCGCCTCTCCATCTGTCAGGTTAACATGGTAATTACTTTCCTCTCTGAAATAAACTGTTATAAAGCTTGGCAAAATAAAACAAGATGACACTGTCCTCTGACATCAACATAGTCCTGATTTTATGAGTGAGATCTCAGATTGTGATAAAGTCCAAAAATCAGCTTTGTACGATTAAAGGATGAATGCACAGATATAGATGCACATGAAATTTATTATGCATACATTTATAAGTCATGGCAACATAGGTTATGTTTTTCCATCACTTTAACTGATCAAAATAATTTAACCAATTTCTACTTCATGGTTTAAGTTATTACTAAATTCAACACAACATTTTTTAATGACACGTACAGCCAATTATACTAAATTTAAGGCAGCAAATGAAAATAAGTTGAAATAGTAGGATTTTTTTTTACAGTGTATTTTCTCTCCAGCTATATATATATATATATATATATATATATATATATATATAAATGTGTGTGTGTGTGTCTGAGCGTGTTTTGCTAATGTTCCCATTAAGTTATAAAAATGTTATTATTATTTTTTAATGTTTACACTGTGTTGAGTATTATACATGTAGTGATATTGGATTAGTCTCACAGGAGTGCTCCACAAAGTGTCCACCCATCATATCCCACCTTTCCATACTGTGGAACTTGTTGCATTGTCCCAAAATAGACAGTTAAATAAAACAATGTCTTTAGGACCTTGGAAACACTTTATTTCTTTTACAAACCTTTCTCAAAGTCCTTGTGGCAGTGTTCTGAATCCTTAGAGTCCAAACTTGATGTCAAGTTGTTGAGGTATCACCCAGATGTCCATTTCTGTGTTAGTGGGTGAGATTATATTGGTTGTTGCCAGGTGCAGTATCCACTGTGTGCACAGTTCCATGGATGAATAAGGAGATGTATAGGACATGTTCCTTATAGTTTTCCTGTCCATTTTTGTGGTTTCAAGTCAATATGTATAGATATTGTCTTTTTCACGGAACATTTCTTTGTTCTTACTGTGCTCTAGCCAGAACCGGTTTGGTAGCCCTGGGAGTCCATGGCCATTCACACCTTGGACTCAGGCATGGAAAGGTGAGGTGAACAAAGGCAACTTGTGATGAGATTAGCCTGTGATCAATGGGCTGTTGATGTCGTCTTTCCTATCGTCTTTAGTTGTTGTTGAGGGTCCTATCACATTCTTTTGTCTTAATTACTTAATTAATTACAGGGGGATAAAAGGATGTCTGTTGTGAAGCTCTGGTGCCATCATGTCTGCTATTCACTATATATATACACACACACACACACAAAGACTAATGACTTAACAGGGAACGCCTGTGCATAATGAAACAATGAATGATACATGACACATAGACAAGGGAACCAATCAGAACAAGACACATGAATAGTGGAAGCACATGGCAGAATCACATGAGGAGCAAGGGAAACACATAACAAACAGGAAACAGGAAGCATGACACAGCCTGGACCGTGGAGCACTGGTGGACCTGGGTGGATCTGGGCTGTGGAGCACTGGATGTTGCCATGGTGGATCAGGTGGCCATGGTAGAGGCAGCAGCGACCAAGACCATGGCAGTTTTGGTGGGTCAGGAGGCCGTGGTGGAGCAAGAACAGGCAGAGAGTTCAGGAAGGGACAACACCGCCTCGGGAAGAGCTGTAGTTGTCGTTGTCACCTTGGGAGGAGCTGTAGAGGTTGGTTGCCAACCACCTCGGGAGAAGTGTATGCGGCCTACACACCAGATGGTGATTCCCTTTACAGGCAGTGCAGACAGCAGTGGCAAGGACTCTGGGACCACAGGATTGGGAGCACTGCCATGTGGGCCACGGTTGGCATAGGACCAGCCTTCGTGGCCTGTAGTATTATACCCCCCAAAAAAGTTCTTTAGAAGCACCAAGAGGCTCTGGTGTGGAGGCCATGACATGAAGAGGCTCTGGAGTGGCACCCATGACGTGATGAGGCTCTGCCATGGCAGCCATGACATGACGAGGCCCTGGCGTGGCGGCCATGACATGACAAGGCTCTGGCGAGGCGGCCATGTTGTGACATGGTTCAGGTTTGATGGTCATTGGGCCACGACATTAAGAAACACTGGCTGAACAGCCCTGACGTGGCTTGAATCTGCTGTGGCGGCCATGACGTGAACAGGCTCTGATGTGGCAGGCATGACATGAACAGGCTCTGGCTTGGCAGGCATATTGGCTGAAGACTCTGGCTTGGTGGTCATGATGGCCGGAGGCTCTGGCGTAGAGGGTACTGTGGGATTGCGGGGCTCCTCGTCCACAAAACCCACAGTAAATGATGAGCCACTCAGCATAGTCTGTATATTGAGCCAAAGTCCATTGGAAATTGCTCTCAAGCATTAGTAAATAAGAAAGTCATTAAGTCCATGGTGAAAAAAATATCCTTTAAGGCAACATCATACCTTGATGGAGGCAAAGTAGGGTGACTGCTGTGTTCATTCTTGTTGGGTCTAGTATTCTGTAATGATGTCCACTTAAGTAAAGTTGATTACACACATGTGTAGTTTTATTGAACATAATCCAAGGTGAACAAGACAAAGACTTGGCTTTACACAGAACCATGAACTAAACTTGAACCTGAACAAACTCACCAAACAGTGGTTACAAGAACAATACTAGACAGGAGAACAATGAACCATAAGGGCTATATACTGTATATACAAAGACAAGAATAACTTAATAAACGCCCGTGCATAATCAAACAATGAACCAATGAGAACATGACACATAGACAAGGGAACCAATCAGAACAAGACACATGAACAGGGGAGGCACATGACAGGATCACTTTCTTCATCAGTTTGCATTGGCTGCCAGTAGCTGCTCGCATCAAATTCAAGGCTCTAATGTTTGCGTACAGAACAATCACTGGCTCTGCACCACTATATCTAAACTGACTACTTCAGACTTATGCGCCCATCAGAAGTTTACATTCTGCAAGTGAACGTCGCCTTGTGGTGCCACCCCAAAGCAGCACAAAATCACTCTCACAGACCCGAGGTGGAGTCAGGGTCCCGGAGGACTGAGGCAGAGCTGGTGGGACTGAGGACCAAGAAAGAGCTGAAGGGAAAAAGGAGCCCGACAGAGCCAAAAGGGTGGAGGAACGAGGTGCTCCTAACGGAAGAGCCGAGGGACTGAATGAAGCCAGCGAAGGTGTAGCTGAGGAACTGGATTGCTTAGATAGAGGAGGCGGGAGAGGGAAGTTGGGTGGGACCATCAGCTACGAAGGAGACATGGAACTGGACCGGACCAGTGGAGACGTAGGAGACTTGGAGCTGGGCTGGACCAGCGGTGGCAGGAGACCTTGGGAAATTACCTCTTCAAATTCCTCAAACCATTTTATAGTGACCTGGCACTTTCTGAGTAGTGTTAATTTCGTCAGACGAGACGAGACAAAATATGTTCGTCAACGACCTTTTTTTTCATGACTAAGACGAGACGATGACAAGACTGCACCACTGTCCAAAAACGCTGACTAAGACTAAATTAACATGCATTATTGTTGACGAAAAAAGACGAGACGAAAATGTTTTGTATAAAATAAAAACTAAGATAAAATCTCTCTTCATTTTCATCTACAATCGTCTCTGCTTTTTCATCAGCTGTTCAGAACGAGTTCGCGGCTTTGATACTGACAAAAAGTCAGAATGTGTCATCATAACTGACGGGAAACACTGCGGACAAAGAATTCACATTAAACAGGTTATGTATATTTTATGTTAACTTACTTATTTTGCCACATGCATGTGTGGGTCTTCACATCATGGGCGCGGAAAGTGGGGGTGCTGTAAATGCATGTTTGTTCATTGACATTTATTTGTAATAAACACTCTGAGTTGGCTATTTAAAAAGTTTTATTTTTATGTTAAATTATGTAAGGGATAATGCAGAGCGAGGCGGTTGTTATAGCTAATACAACCCCAACAGGCTGATTAGGCTGACTACCTACCAAATAAATCAATAATTTGACACAAAATGATGATTTAAAAAGGAGTTTATTGATTTAAAAACGATTGTATTGCTTCCGCTAAAGAAAATAGTGCGCTCAGTCTCTACGGTTAGAATCCTGTGTGTCCATGGCAACGCTCTGTTTTTCATGGCAACGGTGTGTTATAATTAGCAGCGGTCTGTTATCAAGAAAAATAGTGTGTGCGTAGAAAGAATTCGTCCACACACCGCTCAAAAAAAAAAAAAAAAAAAAAAATCCTGAGCGCAAGTCCACCGTCTAGGCAGGCTTTTTGTGTTAAATTATATTTCCTGTCGCTGCGCAGGTTCTTTTATTGTACATGACAGCTTATGTCCCGATGACCAGTCTTTGCATTACGATTAAAAGCAGTATCAATAAAGTAAAAAACAAAATGTGATGTGCAGTCAAGTTCGAGTGTATGCACTGTTTAAACGAGTGTTCTCAACTTCTCACTGATACTTTTGTGATTCGCGGAGTTTTGACAAGTTTTATAGCCTTGATATTGTTTCTTATTCAAAAGTGGTGACAGAAAAAAACTAAGCACCCCCAACCTGAAACCTCTTCCCACGCCCCTGTCACAATCACATCATAATCAAAATTAATAATTAGGCTTAAAAGCAAATGTATATGTAAGGGAATCAAGTTTAACAATTACATATATTGATCCAAATATCATCAATAATGGTGTGTGCAATACCATGTATAACTTGCATTAAGTTGGTAATTTATATATATAGTTTTGATCTTAGGCTTTTCATTAAGTTATTTATTTCCACTATAACACGTGTGTTCCTGATATTATTGCATTTAAAGAGGCCTCGTTGTATTTATTCTTACAATAGCTTCTAGATGTGGTAAAGCAACCAGCCAGGAAAGAGGAGAGGCCAACTATGTCTGACTAAAAACCTTTGTAACTTAAGTTGTCAGTCGGAGTCTGTTGGGCCCCAGCTTTTGAATTGTGTTGGTTAAAATAAAATACTCTTCAGCACAGGTTAATCATTTGTGAATGTGTCTCCTAAATCAGAAATTGTAAACCAGACACGTTTAACATTTGCATTCAACAAAAATCATTCAACAAGTGTATTTTGTCAGGTAATTATGACATTTAACCAATGTTTGAGATATGTGAAACACTTTTTTTACTGAAATGTTTATCAGTAATAATCTCAGTAATAATGTGTTATTTTAAAAAAAGACTAAAAATTTTTGACTAAAACTAGACTAAAATTAAAAGACTTTTAGTCGACTAAAACTTGACTAAGATACCTTGAGTTTTCTTTTGACTAAAACTAGACTAAAATGACGAGACATTTAGTCGACTAAAACTTGACTAACAATAAAAGATATGTGAATTTCTAAATATGACTAAAACTAACAAGGACATTTGCCACAAGACTAAGACTAAATTAAAAATGTCCTTCTCTTTTTGTCAGTTGGTTTTGCTTTATTAATTTTCTGTATGTGTCCTTTTCTGTGACATTGTCTGCACTCTTTCTCTTTAAACTAGCATTCAGTAGGGTCATGTGACTTTTTGCCACATCTGAAACATACCAGAATTTTTTCGTTTCAGATTGTTACAGATTTACACGGAACAAAATTATAAACGCAACACTTTTGTTTTTGTCCCCATTTTTCATGAGCTGAACTCAAGATCTAAGACTTTTTCTGTGTACGCAAAAGGCCTATTTCTCTCAAATATTGTTCACAAATCTGTCTAAATCTGTGTTAGTGAGCACTTCTCCTTTGCCGAGATAATCCATCCACCTCACAGGTGTGGCATATCAAGATGCTGATTAGACAGCATGATTATTGCACAGGTGTGCCTTAGGCTGGCCATAATAAAAGGCCACTCTAAAATGTGAAGTTTTACTGTACTGTAATGTCAATGACGCTCATGATCTTTTGCGCACCAAATCCTCCAACATCATCCTGTCAGTCATCTCTCCTTTCTATCTTCACATAGGTCTAATAAGTGAAATCTAATGTAGGCTACTCTAATGTAAACAACTACCACAGGCTAACCATGTCCCTTTAGGGGCTCTGTAGAATGTGTTATTCATTTTCCATGCCTTTCTGAATTAGGAATTAGACTTCGACACATCTCTAATCCTGAAGGCACCTCATGTAGCTTAAACGAGGACCACCACCTGAAAAAAAAGTTACAACACAACTCAACATTGGAAAGAAAAAAATAACACAGGTTGTTTTTCAGAGTCTAGTGGAAACATTTTGGGCTGCGCAATCCACACACACACTGTCACTAATGAGTTTCAGCAGCTATTTATCAACTTCAGCCAAGAGTTTCCTTATTAATTTCCCAACACCCTCCATTTCCTCTCGTTCTCTCTCTCATTATTGAGTGAGTGAAGCTCAGAGCAGATAAGCTGCCACTATCTGAGGGGTGAGACATCAGATGGATTGTGGGTAATAGTGGTGTGGCGGTCAGTGGCGTTGGGCATTTCCTGCTGTCTGAACTTGATTTTAGAATAAGGAATACCCCAAAATAAAAGTTATTTTGCTGTTTACTCACACTTGTTTAAAGGATAGTTCACCCAAAAATGAAAATTTGATGTTTATCTGCTTACCCCCAGGGCATCCAAGATGTAGGTGACTTTGTTTTTTCAGTAGAACACAAATGATGATTTTTAACTCCAACCGTTGCAGTCTGTCAGTCGTATAATGCATGTCAATGGTAACAAAATCTATAAGAGTAAAAAAACCCCAGACAAATCCAAATTAAACCCTGTGGCTCGTGATGACACATTGATGTCCTAAGACATGAAACAATTGGTTTGTGAGAGAAATTTATATAATTTTTTACCTCCAATACACAACTATGTCCAACTGCCTTGAGCGTGTGCACGGCATCCGGTGTGTGAGGTGTGTACGCGCTCTGGCGTAGTTTAAGCATGGTGTCTGTAGTACAACAGTTGTTATACAAATGGAAGTAAACCACTAAAAAACATGGTTTTATTACATCAAAACTTGTTACTTTTCGTAAGGGCAGCTTTACAAATAAAAAAGACACATACAAAGATCTTGTTCACATACCTCAGCTGGATGTGGAAAAACCGTAGGGACAGCTGATAGTTTAAGTCGTATGTGATCCTCTCCTGGGCATGTAAAATCATGAGGCGAAAAATGATCGCTGCAGACCCTCAACAACTTTAGTGCGTTAATGGGTGTTTTGATATCGAGCCGAAGAGCAATCAACCATAACTTCAGGCGAGCAGGCTCAGAAGTTGGGAATACGTGGAAAGTCACCACTCCCGAATGAGTTTGTGTGAGAGAACATAATATTTTAGTTTTAAGTCGGTTTGAACAATCCGGATAAGTTTTTGTAAGTACCATTTTGATTAGTACCTACAATGTTTGTGCACTATGTAAACAATGAGTGATGTATACGCGCAAGAAATCACTTCCAGTGCTTGCGCAAACTACGCCAGAGTGCGTACACACCTCAACCACTGGATGCCATGCGTGCTCTCAAGGCAGTTGGACGTAGTGGTGTATTAGAGGTATAAATACTGTTTGGTATCTCGCACAAACCGATCGTTTTGTGTCTTAGGACATCAATGTGTCGTTACGAGCCGCAGGGTTTAATTTGGATTTGTCTGTGCATGTTTTTTTTTACTCTCATAGATTTTGTTACCATTGACATGCATAAAACCAGTGGTTTCCACTAGTGGGCCCACTAGGGGTCCTCAGTGATCCTCCAAGGGGGCTGCGAGATAAATTAAAATTAATTTAAATATATTAATTTAATTCATTAATTTAATTATTAATATGTTATGTAAAAAAAAAAAAAAAAATCAAAAATACATTTAAAACAAGGCACCACCTCTCTCGTAGGTATTCTGATCATTTCAGATCAGCCCAAGCCGTTTCTCATCGTGCAGCAGTGAAATACAGACTGAACGGTGGCTCAAAACGCAAACTAATTCTCTCAGTTGGAAAAAGAAAACCGGTGTCGCTAAAAAGGTTTTGATGGATGACAATTGTAATGAAGGTAAAGACGATTACAGTGACCCACAGGAGTCGTATATAAGGCATGCGCGAGTCTGTTATTATGCACAAACAAACCGCACATTTGCGCTCTCGACTCATCGGATCGCTATAACATTGTATTTCTGCATGAACACAGTTCAATATATTCGCGTAGTTGTCAAAATTAATGTACTGTGAGTGTTTTATAATGGATGCTCACTGAACAAGCGTGTTTTGGAGAAGTTTGTGTGACGATTTGTACAGTTATTAATCAATTTATGGGTGGAATATGAATATAATAATTCATAACGTTTTATGAATAATTATATGCGCATTCCAACCCAAGGGGGAATTAACCATATATGGTGAATTAATCACAACGAATTGTAATCACTCACATATATGATCAGTTCTAGTTTAATAATTATGTGGAAAGCTATCGGTCCGTCCAGCAAACCGGTAAGTTATCCACAGACTATTACGACAGAAATGTTATACTCAGGCCACGAGGATAAATTTCTGTGATAGCATCCAAACGTAAAGCAAGGATATTAGGATCAGAACGTTAAAGTGACTTGGTTGTTGTTAAATGAGCAAGTGAACAAAAGCATGGATATGATGTGTTTAATATACGGAACGGGTAATACAAAGGTTATACGGATAAATGTACACAAGTAGGCATAGATACATACAAAGTGAAAGTAAAAGTCAGAAAGAGAGATGATCAAAGAATGGCCAATTCCAACAGTCAACCTTGAAGAGCCAGCAAGGAAACCCAGTATTTAAAATCTTAACAAATACTTGCATGTAGGTTCGTTGTGGTGCTTAGAGTTTCGGAGCGCTCAGTGTGGTGGTTGGTCCTTCAGGAGGTGATTTTTCAGTGAAGTTCCCAAACAAAGGCTTAACTGGAAGTAAGATGACCGGAAGATAAAGAAGAGAGTCCGTCTCTACGGCAGGAACTTGTACAGGAAAATTTGTGCATCGAAAAGACGCGTGTCGTGGTATTTTAAAGCCAACAGACCAGAACGCCTTCCTGATAACGTCCTCCAATGATAGCGTTGCAATTTGGCGGTTTTCCACATCCCTTTGTCCTGTCTCCCGGGTTAATTTATGGTATGTCAAATCGGTGCATTTCCTTCATAGTACTATTAAACATTGAACGATGCATTTGACAGAAATGTAACGTACATGGGTGAATAGCTCGGACTCACAGCTTTACGGAGAGATCAAACTCGACAGGTGTCTCTCATCACATAAAGAAGATACACTTTCTACTCTAATACTATCGTTTAACATGAAAACTAACCTACTACAGTCAATTCTACGATTCTACATTAGTAAGACGTACATGCAACAAGCACCATAATGGCAGATGTAGGGCTTTTGTATGTGTGTGTGTGTCTGTGGGTGCGTGCGTGTATTTTTCTTTTTATGACCGTTTGGAATTCGGGCCTGTCTCCTCGAAACCCGATCCGTGGTGTTCGCATCTCCTTTGAAGTCGCAGAGGAGAGGTTTGGGACTTATCGAAATAGTCATAAAAAAAGAGTCTCGTGATCCATTAGTGTCTGCCGGTCCAGAATCAATGTAAGATTTACAAACCAAAGTCTCCATGAATTGAGACTCCCACAGTTTATGGCGGGACCTGCTCATCCTCGAGACTGTGCAGACCCTACATTTGAGAGGATCAGTGGTGTTATATGCGTTTAATAATTTTGAATGGATCCGCATAGTAATTAAATTCAGTCCTTTGATATCTCCCTGTGGTCTTGTTTGGTATGGCAGGATGACTTATGCTTATTTGTTTAAGTTATTGTATAACTGAGCAAAGTAAATACTTTAAAGTTGTAAAGAATGTTTGCAAAGTATGTTTGCAAAACAGAACACTGAAGGTTTAAATCTATCTTGAATTTCTTCTTCAAAAAATAATAACATGGGGTTGAAAAGTAGGCTAATAACACTTAGGGGCTTGGCATAAAAAAGGTTGGGAACCACTGCATTATACAACTTACAGACTGCAACGGTTAGAGTTAAAAATCATCATTTGTGTTCTACTGAAGAAAACTGAAAAGTCACCTACATCTTGGATGCCCTGGGGTTAAGCAGATAAACATCATATTTTCATTTTTGGGTGAACTATCCCTTTAATTTCAAATGTATATGAAGTAGGAGTGGGAGCGGTACTCTCACAGCAGCAGGGGAATCCAAGTAGACTCCATCCATGCGCCTTCTTCTCCCGGAAACTCAACCCGGCGGAGGTCAATTACGACATCGGTGACCGTGAGCTCCTGGCCGTCAAGCTTGCTCTGAAGGAATGGAGGCATTGGTTGGAGGGAGCCAGTCATCCCTTTCAAGTACTCATCGACCATAAAAACTTGGAATACCTTAAAGCTGCCAAAAGACTCAACCCTCGTCAAGCCCGCTGGGCCATGTTCTTCTCCAGATTTGATTTCACTATCTCCTATCACCCCGGTTCTAAGAACATTAAAGCTGATGCCTTATCCCATCTCCATGCTCCTGAGGAAAAGAATGAATCTCCTGAAACCATCCTTCCAAAGTCCATCTTCGTGAACCCCATCCAGTGGTCAGAAGAAACTCTACCCTCCTCCAATGCCTCCTTCTACACTCCGCCGGGTTGTCCCCAGGGCCTTCAGTATGTCACCCGGACACGTCGCACTCCACTTGTACACTCTGCATACTCATCACTTGGCACTGGTCACCCAGGGGTCAATGAGACCCTCTCGCTGCTTAGGGAGCGCTTCTGGTGGCCCAACATGGCCAGGGATGTCAGAAGGTACGTGCAGGGCTGCAGGGAGTGCGCCATCTCCAAGAGCCCTCGTCATCTGCCAGCCGGCAAGCTCACTATGCTGCCCGTTCCTGAGCGACCATGGTCACACCTGGGAGTAGACTTTATCACGGATCTTCCCGCATCGGATGGTCACACCTGTGTCCTCGTGGTAGTAGACCGATTCTCCAAGGCCTGCCGTCTCATTCCCCTGAAGGGTCTACCTACCGCCTTAACTACAGCAGAACTCATGTTCAACCACATCTTTCGATATTATGGAATCCCCGAAGACATTGTATCAGACCGAGGGCCCCAATTCATCTCCCGTGTTTGGAAGGCCTTCTTGTCGCTCCTGGGTGTGACGTCAGTCTGTCATCCGGCTACCTTCCTCAGACGAACGGGCAGACGGAACAGAAGATCCAGGAGATTGGCTGCTTCCTGCGTACCTTCTGTCATGGCCACCAGAACTCCTGGAACCAGTATCTGGGTTGGGCCGAGTTTCAATGCGTACTCGGTTACCAACCCCCGCTGTTCCCCTGGGACGGGGAACCCTCCAATGTTCCTGCAGTTGACTACTGGTTCCGGGAGAGCGAGAGGGTATGGGACTCAGCTCACCACCAACTGCAGAGAGCCCTGCGCAGACGCAGGATGACAGCAGACCTTCGGCGCTCCAACGCTCCATCCTACCAACCGGGGCAGAAGGTCTGGCTGTCAACCAGGGACATCAGGATGCGTCTGCCCTGCAAGAAGCTGAGTCCTCGCTTCATTGGCCCATTCACCATCACCAGACAGATCAATCCAGTCACGTATCGTTTGCAACTTCCACCTTGTAGGGACTCGTTCGACAGACGTTACCAAATGGCTTTATCAGCCAGAGGCATGATTGAACAAAGCTTCATTTGGTCCAAAAGATCCATTTCCTGACAGGAAAAACCTAGCCTTAACAGAAGTGATGACACGACTTCTTTTAATAAAGGACTCTGTCTAAAGGACTTCTTAGCTCATCAGCAATAAACTAATCAGAACCTATCACGAGGGTCTGATCACATTAAATCTATTGACTCTCTCACAAAACCCTCTTGTATTATCGGACGGAACAGGAAAACACCCATCAATGGATTTAAAGATGAATATGTCCTATCTATACCTCCTTTGTGTGGAGCAATCCCTTTTGACCCGGTCACTTGTGACTCCGGTCGCTGTTCAATGACTTTATGCTTACAGACTCAATCTTGAATTTCAAATGGACCATCATTAAGAGATCATTTTAAACTATATACAGAATAATACATGCCATGATGTAATTACTAACATGTCTATTCAATGTATTCAATATGTGGGTTTTCTTCAAATGCATTATTGTAATCATTGTTTTAATTAGGTCAGTCTAGTAATATGTGTGTAAGAAGTGTGTCATGTTTGAGGTCTAAATGCAGAATTTATAATTCTCTGTAATTCTGTGTGAATGAAATATTGAAATTTGGTACCAGAGAAATATTAGGAAACTTTATGAAGTTACTGATAAACATGATTATGTTCCACGGACATCACAATCAATGGACAATAGACGGGGCGTTTCTAAGCTCCGTAGCAACGTCTCATTGGAGAAACACATCGGGGGACGGAGCTAACTTCCTCCTTTAAAACTATGCTTTCCCAATAGCTAGTGGTCAGAAATCGGTCAGAAATCGGTCAGAAATCGGTCAAAAGGTAGGTCAGAAGTCGGACTGAAGCACAGTCGTTGAAGCCCAGTAGCCGAAGCACCGCTACTTTGACCACGGCGGAAAAGTCGCATGGGTCATTGAGAACTGATCCTTACCGGGGCTGATTTTCCATCTAACAGTCGCCGACTTCATCCACGAGCCGCACAGCTGACCATTCAACAGCCGTCACATCCAGACTCCAAAACATTCTGTGAAACATCTGACCAAAGTCTCCAAAGAAGAAAACTGCTCAGAACAGCGCGTTTCACCAGCCGGCAACAACTTTAAAGCTTCCGCGCAACCCACGAAGGGCTTTCCCGAGAAGACGTCACCTGAAAGACAGCCAATCCAGAACGGGGCTCCGCTGCACGCGAGTCGCAGAACAACCCGATTACCCCAGCTGTCAGAGCAAACGCAGGTACAAGCAAACTTCTCTCTCTTGCTGGAAACTGGTGAAACTCCTTTAAACCTAAAGAATCAAGCCAAAGCTCTGCTTTTGTGATTTTCCTCAGGTTGCGATGTTTAGTTAGTATTTGGGACTTTCTTCATAACTCATATCAACTCCGTGAATGTGTGTGTGTGTGCGTATGAATGTGTGTGTGTGTTTAGCCTTAGTTTCCTGTAATCATTAGAAGTAGTCAATAAAGCTTGTTTTGATTTTCACATATATGAGTTTCTTGTGCTGTGTGTCAAATTACTGCCTTAAACTTAAAAGATCAAGTTACCTCTTGCTTATAATAATCATAATAAAATATTGTTACTGTTGGCCACAGAATAATATTTTATCCAGAATTGGTAGAATACTTTAACCTCAATTTTTCACTGGACGAATAATTGATGAAGTGTTAAATATTAATTCTGAATCATTTACAGTGAATCAATTACAGTTGATTCGATTCTTATTCCCTGTAACTTAATTCTTTATACTTAATTGAGCTAATAAATGACCTAAGGTCCTTACAACCTCAATACAAGATTCACCCAACTTTTCATGTCTCCCTATTAAAACCTCACCACCCTTCTGTTTCTCCCTCCACAGAACCTGACGTGGCAGCCGCCGAGCCCCCCCTTCCACTCATCCTGGACGACGGTGCTGCATACGAGGTTCGCGAGATACTGGACTCCCGGCGTCGTGGTGATCTACTTGAATACCTCGTCGACTGGGAAGGCTACGGCCCCGAAGAGCGCTCATGGGTCCCTAGAAACGATATCCTCGATCCCAATCTTCTACAAGCATTCCACGCCAGCCACCCTGACAGACCTGCCCCACGCCCAAGAGGACGACCACCACGACGTCGGGGTCCTCGGCCCTCAGGAGCAGGCCGTGGGAGGGGGGGTACTGTCACAGACACATCAGGTTCCACCTCCCTCCAATACCCACGCACACAATCACCAGAGTACTAATCGTCGCCACCTGCACGTCATCAACTCAGCAATCACCTCCACCTTAAAAACCCCACACTCACACACAGTCACTGTCCAGTCTCGTTCGTACCACATCTCCATGTGTACTTACCTCAAGGACTCCAATCTGCTACTCACCTGTCTCCAACGTCTCCAGTGTCTCCAGTCTTCCTCGTGTGCTTCTCCAACTGTGTGTGAGTGTTCCCAGTCTTCAGTCTCCAGCGTGCTCCTCCATATTCTTCCTACAATCAACAAAAGGACAGTATCAGTTCTTCTATCAACATACCAAGCTTCTGCCATTGCCATATACTCACCGTTATCTCTGCTGATATCAATAAAACATTGTATTTGCTTTTATATCTGCCTCCGAGCCATCTCTGTTGTAACACAGAATGTATCTGTGAAGTTTAAGCTCAAAATACCCCATAGATTTTTTTATTATACCATGTTTTAACTGCCTATTTTAGGGTGGGATTAAAAATGCTCTGATTCAGTGTGTGTACACCTTTAAATGCTCGTACTCCCCGCCCCCAAGCTTGCGACTCTATTAATCATTGCATAAATACTACAGAAGTTGTTCACACAGCAAATATAACTCTCAAAATGGATCTTTACAAACTGTTTGTGATGCAGCATATCAGCTCACATAAGTATGGTATTTATTTTGTGGATGTTTACATTAGATTCTGAATGAGTTTGATAGTGTTGCATGGCTAACGTGGCTAAGCTACACACTTGGAGGGATTTATAAAGAATGAAGATGCGTTTATGAATTATACAGACTGCAAGCGTTTAAAAATGAAAATAACGACATGGCTCTGGTCTCCGTGAATACAGTAAAAAAACAATATTAACTAACCACATTTAACAGTACATTAGCAACATGCTAACGAAACGAATTTAGAAACACAATAATATCATGTATCATAAACAGTTATTATCGATCCATCTGCCTTTTTCGCTACTGTCCTTGCTTGCTTGCTTTATAATACCTGCAGAACGTCTGATGATTCGGCTGTGCAGCTCCAGACTGCCTTGAACATGGGCTGGCATATGCAAAAGTTGTGGGCGTAAATAATAATAATTATTTCCGCCCAGTCACAGTCGGTGTAATGTTGAGATCGCCTGGTGTTTTTCATGCACAAGATTTACATATGAAGGAGGAAACAATGGTGTTTGAGTCTCACTATATGTCATATCCATGTACAGAACTCTTATTATTCAACTATGCCAAGGTAAATTCAATTTTAAATTCTAGGGTGTTACCAATGTGCTGTAGAGACGAGGCGAATACGGAAATCTACAAAACTTAGGGTTTTATTTACACGCAGGAGGATAACAGGAACACAACACATTAGATGAAACCATACATTAACAACAAGAACAGACAGGGGCTGCGTCCGAAAACTGGAAAATACTGCCTTCTGAGGACACATTTCAAGGTAGTAAGGCATCAAGGCACGTCCAAATCCAATGATAGCTTTACTTCCTGTCCCATGAGATACCTTCCTCAGATCGATTTTTGAAGAAAGCATAGATGTATCCTTAGCTGCCTTTGATATCCCACAATCCTGTGCTTTCCATTCTGTGACAGTTGAGCTAGAAAAATAAAGATGGCGTCCGAAAGTTGCGTTTTCTGCTCAGTTTGTGTATAAATGTATGATTTTGACCAACATATTTCAATTTTGATATCATTTCTATCGAGAAATTACTACTGTAGTAATTCATTATTTGTTTAGTTCTCACCAAAGCTTGCGCTATATTTCTGTAGATCATTAAACTGTTATGCTGCTTCAGAAGTCTGTCCGAAATCAGTTTCGTGAGGTGCCTTCATGTACAAACGCTGCCATACAAGTCATTCTCTTATAAGACAGCGAGGCAGCAAGACAGCTACCTAGCTTTTCGGACACAGCCAGGGAGTGCTAGGAGTGAGTCCAACTTAAAGGGAATGCTGATGAGCACAATAGGTGATGGGAATCCGGGGAGATGGCGGGAAGGGAAGTGCAAACATATGGGAAGTGCAAACAGGTGTGCAGAACAAGAGGATACTGGGAACTGGAGTCCGGGAAGGCGTGTTTGTAATATAGGGCACCTTTAAATCACAATAAAAGGTTTTTGTTTATGAAGTGATCACTGGGAATGAAAGTACTCTGTGTATTTGCAGGTTTTGTGTGTTATCTGAGGCCAAAGTTTGATTTTGACAGAATTAAATATACGTTTTTGAGGTAAGAAAAATAATCTTGTTTCCCTTTTGTATGAAGTTTATTTTTCTATTGGGACATGTTTCTTGCTTTAAGCCTAAACTTAATTTTCATTCATTTAATTTAATCAAAACAAGACTTAATATCTTAAGTCATTTTACTTATCAAGTAAGTTATCTAAATAAGTTATCTAAATAAGTATCTTCATTTATGAATGTTTAGATATCTGTACTGGAAAACAATACAGTAACACATTACATGTAGTTACTATAGATATTTTACTCATACGAATTTCTACAGGTGCCAATAATTGTGGCCAACATGTATTGGAGAAAAACATTTATTTCATAATGTGAGTTTCCCCCCACTTTCAATTGTTTTACTTCAATGAAAGGTTAGAATTTTGTGATTTTTTTAATGAAAGATCAAAAGGATAAACAATGTAGATTTATTTTCACAGCCGCCTTTGCTCAAATTTACTAAGGGTGCCAATATTAGTGGAGGGCACTGTAAATGCCCAAATACTTATAAGTCTGTGTTTGAGTAATGTGTTGGTCATGTATAACCACTTGACGATGGTCACCTGTACATTTTGGGTAGAATACAATCTCTTCCATTTTCTTTGTATTTATTATTAATGTATTATTATCACACCAGTCAACAAACTGGCTTATTTCTGACTGATAGATGGTGGTAATATTGCCATGCACAAAGAGTAAACTTAAAATGGCTGTGTCATCTACATATTTAAAAATGTAGTTTTGTGAACGCTTACTTGAGCATTCATTTGTAAAAAGTGTAAACTGACACAGCCTTGTAGGACACTAATGTTTTTTGTTGTGAAAGACAATTATTTATTTTTACACACCGAGTTCTGTCAGTTAAAAAGGAAAAATACTACTTAATAATAAAAGGGTTTACACTCAACTGTTTAATCTTTTTAATTAACAGGTGGGGTTAGATAGTGTTAAAAGCAGAGCTAATATCGATAAAAAGAACACAAGCATAAGCCTTATGACTAGGGGTGTGACGAGACCAGTATCTCACGAGACGAGACGAGACTCGAGATTGAGTTCACGAGACGAGACAAGATGGCGAAATACATGACTAGAAAAAATATTCTGCAGGTGTATTTGAAATGTTTTAACTAATCATTTTGTAATGAATGTCATTTCAGTTCTACTTTCTGAGACTGAATTATCATATGCAGTAAAAGACAACAATACTCAAGTAATGTAAAAGGTTTTGCCACTAACTCAACTGACTGACTTCCCTCCTGTGTGATTTCAGTCTCTTCAGACCTTACTGTACATGAATTATGAGCTTCTACAGCTTTTGACCTCCTAACTGAACTCCTTTCCTCAAACTGATCACAGAAATAAAAACAGTATAAATAAAAATGGTAACACTTTACAATAAGGTCTCATTTATTAACATTAAATGTATTAACCAACATCAACTAACAACAAGCAATATATTTGCTACAGTATTTATTAATCTTTGTTAGTTGATAAAAATAGTCATTCATTGTTAGTTCATGATAGTTCACAGTGCATTAACTAATGTTAACAAATGAAACCTTATTGTTTGTACTAGTAAATAAGAAGAAGAGAAAACTGTTATTCATTTTTATGGTAACACTTTACAATAAGTGCAACCATAATCGCACTCTCTCAATATTCAAAGATCAAATAAGACCAAATTTTTCTTTGATACAGAGCTGAGAGATGGTTACAACTACACTGCCCAGCCTAAAATAGCTTTCATATTGAGAGATATCTGTATTCATCAGTGAGCCGCTTTCAAAATGCGGGGTATTGAAATCACGTTTGAATGCGCGCGCGCGTTTACTTTCACTTTTAAACGGTCGCGCGTACTCTGTAAATATGGAGCGGCGGCGACCGTTATCCAACTGAATTAAATGTTTTTTTTTTATTTAAATACAAAGCAAAACGACAGTGGAGGCATAATGTAAACGTAGCGGTGGCATATTCTTTCCTAATCATCCTAACACTCTGTCATGGCAACATCACGAGACTACTTTTCGCCTCGACGAGAAATCTCGTCACAGTTTAGTCTCGCGAGATCTCGTGCCACGAGATCTCGTCACACCCCTACTTATGACCCTCTAAATGTTTCAGAATCAAGTGCATGCATGTTGTTAATAGCATCCTCAGTTCTTCTCCCTTCAAAATGCAAAGGATCTAAATTGATAGCAACCTCTGCATTTAACATCAATGCATTTTTCAAAGCATTTCATAACCAAAGACGTTAACGTGACCGGTCTGAAATCATTATTATCTAAGGCAGTGGTTCTCAAACCTGTCTTGGAGTACCACCAGCCCTGCACATTTTGTATGTCTCCCTATATCTGACACAGCCATTTCAGGTGTACTAATGAGCTCATGAATTGAGTCAGGTGTGACAGATCAGGGACATATACAAAATGTGCAGGGCTGGTGGTATGGTGGTTAGAGTTCGCCGAAGCGCATCCACCAGGGCCTGAAAGGGATCTGGCTGGCTCATACTGGGTCTGCGGTGTTGGTCCGGTCTTCTGTTACGGTACACAGGAGGCAGACACAGATGTAAACAGGTAACTGTTGTTTTATTGACACCAGTAGAGCAAGGAGCAGTGAACAGGTAAGCAGTGATGAATCACTGGATGTATAGATGATAATAATGGAGATAGTTACTGTCCTTTTCCTTTCAGATACGGAGATCTGTGAACAGATGTGGAGCGAGGAGTCCTTGAGGTAAGCATTAACGTGAGTATATGCGAATGAGACCGGACCTGGAGTGCTGTGTGTGTGTGCTCTTTATGGTGCTGCTGATGAGTGCAATAATGAGGTGCAGGTGGCGGTGATCAGTACTCTGGGGATGGCGTGCGTTGTGATTGGTTGAGGTTGGAACCTGACGTGTCCGTGACATTATGGAGCGGGTCAAATTGACCCTCATTGGATTCAATACAATTCCTCAAAAATTACACTATGAAAAAAAAACATACAATCATGTTTAAATAATTAACTTTTAATATCAATATTTTTCACACATTACAAAGAATAAATATCTGAATTTATGATTAATAAAAATATTTTTAACCACTATTTTTAAGACGGCCCCTCCCCCGACCTGTGGGACATTTACCATTATACATTTATAACAATAATATCTTAGTCTAAACCTAAAGTAATCTTGACAAACTATATATTGTTTGAAAGCTTTCAGACTCTAGTTTTCATATTTGGTGACTGATTTTCAAAAGAAACGACAGAGCAATAGATAAATAGCGATAGATTCTTAATTTGTGATGTGGTGCCAAACTATAACATGCTCTGATTCTTTCCTTATGTTTTTTTTGTGTTTTAGGGATCGAATTCAAATCAAATATTACTATTACTGCCCAAACTTCTAATGAATAGGATGTCTACTTCATAAATATTTTGAAAAATATGGAAAATATGGTTCAGATCATTCAAAATATGGAAATCGAAGAGTCACCAGTGGAGTCTTGATGTCATCTAGTGAAAAAGTTTGGTACTGCACACAAAAAGTCTTACTAAAACTTGTTTTTTTGAGATATCAACCTAAAATTCGTCACAGAACTTGTTCAGATATTTAACTTTGATTTTTTTGATGTTTTATAGTTGAAAATGTTTTGTAAAATATATATTTTATATAAAATATAAAAGATATATATTTTATATATTTAAAATTTTCATAAACTTCTATAACTTTTTTAAACTTTACTTTTACAACTTTTTTTTTTACTTTTTACTTCTACAATAATCTGTGAAGTTTTTCCTTTAAAAAGATACCAAACTTAAGTCTGTGCTCTGAAGTATTCAAAATTTTTAACAATTTAGAAAAGTCATTTTAATATCTATGCTCAAAAAGTGGGATAGATAATTAACAGGTAAAACAACTTTATATTTCCACAAACTTTGAAAATAAAAAGCAGTTAAACTCATTAAGACACTGACACATCAGTACTAGAGTTGAGGAGTTCTGACGTACAACACAGAAGTGTTTTGAATTTAGGGTCTGTAGTTGATTTTGAATGGTTGCCTATATGGGTCAAATTGACCGCGAACATCACAAACGTAATAGTAATTTTGTTTGTATATGTCAAAAAACACCAGCATGTTGAAACTTTGCATGCATGTTCATAATGATAAATGAGAAAAAGTCACAAAATGTCAAGAAAAAAAACATAGGTTAACCAGTATTTCCAACAACTAGAAAATCTAAATTGGTCAAATTGACCCCCAACATAACACAATTAACACGCTTCTAAAATGCTTAAATTTTCTTTTCATATAAGCTTACCCCATACCAAAATCATGGATCTTTCTGAACTTATTTGCACATGCTTAAACACAGCAAGTCAGAAATTAAGACCTAATGTTCAAATCTTTAAATATAATATAAAACCTCTACTTTTGCAACAACAGCAACTCAAAAGTATTGAAAAAATTGATCAAACAAATACTAAAACAATTGATAAGAATTTTAAATTAGCAGATCACTGAAATATTAAAAACTAGCAGATTCTCAGTTGGAGGCATAGTCAGGTGTTGAAGTTATATTCATTACATAGACATACAGTAAAATAGGACTCTTTGAATCGGATTTGTTCAGTGTGGATGCAGAACAACACAGAGGAGCAGAGAGAAAAAATAATGTCTGGGTAAGGGTGAGGAACAGATGAAGGAGCAGAGGAGTAGTTGGATCAGGTCAAGGGAGAAGAAGAGGTATATGGGAGAGGACTAAGAATGTGTAATGGATTGTGCATCTCTATGGTTTTCCCCCTTATACATGTGGAACCTATGAAAGCTTATTTCTGCCATGCATAGAAAATAAAAAAAGTAATTGTCTTTTTCTCTCACTATTCTGACTTTTTCTCTCAATTCCTATAGTTTATATTTCACAATTCTGAGAAAAAAAGTCAGAATTGTAAGATGTAAACTCACAATTGCAAAAAAATAAAGTAAAATAAAATAAATAAATAGAATTGTGAGATAAAAAGCCACAATTACTTTTTATGCTTTTTTATTCTATGTGTGTTGTAAACAAAGCTTCCATAATATCCAAAGACTATGCATATTGGATTTGTTGATCAATGGCAGCAATTTCATGTTTTCATTTCAGAAAAAGCTTTATACTACACTGATTCCACTACCACTGTTCCATATATGCAGAATATGTGGCTAGAGGATACCATCCCACCCTGTACGGTTCTGCATAGGGGACACATTTGACCAGTAGCTGCCCTGAGCAATTCTGTTACTTTCTTCTTCTTTTTTTTCTACTGCACATTCTATAAAGTAATGACTCATTCACTTTTAGATAGTATGTTGCCAAGAATGCACACATTCAACACTCAACCAAAAATGTAGAATGGCTTACATGTAAGGAAACTGACTTTTAAAAACTATATATTTAATATATATTTTTTTGTTGGTAGAACTGAGAAATGACAAGTAATGCAGTTTTCGTAATGCCATCAATTGTTAGTATTTTGACAGTCATTGCACTTTGATTCATTATGTTCATGTTGGATAGAAAACTAATGCTATGTTTTGACAGAACAACTCAATTTTGAATCAGGTTTGCTGTGTTTTGATAGAGTTAGTATATTTTGAAAAAGATTTTTAGCATTTTGTGAGACTCAAATGTAGAGTTTGTGTTTATTTAACAAAATATGGTTTTGGGCAGAAAATGAACTATTTGACCACATGTATGATGTATGTGTGTTGCTGTGTTAAGAGTTTAGAAAAAGTATTTTAAGTATTGTTAGCAATTGTAAAAAACTGTAAAGGGATAGTTCACCCAAAAATGAAAATTTGATGTTTATCTGCTTACCCCCAGGGCATCCACGATGTAGGTGACTTTGTTTCTTCAGTAGAACACAAATGATGATTTTTAACTCCAACGGTTGCAGTCTGTCAGTCGTATAATGCATGGCAATGGTAACAAAATCTATGAGAGTAAAAAAACATGCACAGACAAATCCAAAATAAACCTCGTGGCTCATGACGACACATTGATGTCCTAAGACATGAAACGATTGGTTTGTGCGAGAAACCGAACAGTATTTGGTAACACTTTAGAATAACTCACGCTATGAAGCATTAGTTAAGCATTAGTAAATAGTTAATTCATCATTTATAAAACATGAATAGACATTAGTAAGCCATTTATAAATACAGCTATAAATGCTTTGTTTTTGATTTATAAGCATATCTATAATGAGTTTAATAATTGTATTTTCATACTTTATTAATGATCAATTTATCATTTCTAAATTATGTATTACATTATTCACAAACCAGTAATTTAGGAGTTGTCAGTGGTTCATAAGATCATTTAGGAAGTGTAAGTAAATGATTAATAAAATATTTAAATGTACATTTATGCATCTTATTATTTAAACATATAGTATTAGTTACTCAGTGTGTTAATAAATGCTTTATTAACATATTCCTAGTGTCAAAACTACCTCAGTACTAACTTTAAAACATTAAAGAACAGCAGTGCAGAAGATCACTGAACCTTTAAATCTCATTTATAAAAGCTTTACAAAGCATAAATAGTCCTCACTTTAGATGAGCTCACAAAAATAGTTAACTGACTACTTCTAAATGTTTTATAACTACCTGAATTAATCATGAATTGCAGTAGGAATATGTGTTAATAAAACATTTACTAACACACTAAGTAACTATTACTATGTGTCTAAATAATAAGGTGTATAAATGAATGTTTAAATAGTTTATTAATCATTTACTTACACTTACTAAATGAACTACTGACAACTCCTAAATAACTGGTTTGTAAATAATGTAATACTTAATTTAGAAATGATAAATTGATTATTAATAAAGTATGAAAATACAATTATTAAACACATTATAGATATGCTTATAAATCAAGAATAAAGCAATTATAGCTGTATTTGTAAACTACTTACTAATGTCTATTAATGCTTTATAAGTGATGAAATAACTATTAACTAATGCTTAACTAATGCTTCATAGTGTGCAGTTATTATAAAGTGTTACCCAGTATTTATATCAGTTTTTACCTTGTTAGGGCAACTTTACAAATAAAAAGGACACATACAAAGATCTTGTTCACATACCTCAGCTGGATGTGGAAAAACCATAGGGACAGCTGATGGTTTAAGTCGTACGTGATCCTCTCCTGGGTATGTAAAATCATCAGGGGAAAAATGATCGCTGCAGACCCTCAACAACTTTAGTACGTTAATGGGTGTGTTGATATCCAACCGAAGAGCAATCAACCATAACTTCAGGCGAGCAGGCTCAGAAGTTGGGAATACATGGAAAGTCACCACTCCCAAATGAGTTCTTGCAAGAGAACATAATCTTTTAGTTTTAAGTCGGTTTGAACAATCCGGATAAGCGCAAGTAAGTACCATTTTGATTAGCCGTCATACCTACAACAATGTTTGTGTACTGTGTAAACAATGAGTGACGTATATGCGCGAGAGATCACTTCCGGCGCTTGCGTACACACCTCACGCACCCGATCCCGTGCGTGCGCTCAAGGCAGCTGGACACAGTGGTGTATTAGAGGTAAAAAATTATATATATACTGTTTGGTTTTTGGCACAAACCGATCATTTCGTGTCTTAGGACATCAATGTGTCGTCACGAGCCGCAGGGTTTAATTTGGATTTGTCTATGCATGTTTTTTTTCACTCTCATAGATTTTGTTACCATTGACATGCATTATACGACTGACAGACTGCAACGGTTGGAGTTAAAAATCATCATTTGTGTTCTATTAAAGAAACAAAGTCACCTACATCTTGGATGCCCTGGGGGTAAGCAGATAAACATAAAATTTTTATTTTTGGGTGAACTATCCCTTTAAGAGACTAGGTACAACCCTTTTGGACCATGTGCCTGGCGCGCTGACCATTTTTTCTGTAATTAAACTTGCAAAAGTGGATTTGGACATGCCCTAAGTGCACCTGCACCTTGCGCTTTAGACCATGTGCTTAGGCCGTGTGCCCACCACAGCATTTTTAGCCAGCTGAAAATGCTAGGAGCTCTGCAGAAAACACCTATCTGTGAGTGCTTGAGAGTGCTTCGGCAGCACAGCAGTTTTTTATTTATTTTTTATTTATTTATTTTTTTCAGTTGAGATGCTTTGTTGCTATAATATGAAATATCCGTAGCATTGTTAATTGTAACAGATTTTGCAGATAATTTATTTCAGAATAAAAATGTTGACATAATGTAGAGTACTCTGAAGTAGAGGAGATTCTAGACCCTTTTTAGAGGGGCTTCCTGTCTGTTGTCTCAGCCCCCCTAAAACTAGAATTACCTATCTATTACCTATCGGACCACATCCTAAAGAAAGTTTATCATTTTCTTTTTTGTGATCAACTTTTTTATTGTCTTTAGATTAATAAAATAACATCCATTCAAACAAACAAACAAACAAACAAACAAACAAACAAACAAACAAACAAACAAACAAACAAACAAACAAACAAACCAGCAAACAAACAAACAAACAGGGAAGGGGGAGCAACTGACATGAAAGTTTATCATTTTCATGAGTTTTTAAGTCTTGTGAGTTTAAACATTCAAGTAATTTTATGCCATTCAAGTGCAAGACACCACGAAAAAGAACTCAATGCGGTACTCTAGATCTTTCTGTGCATGCACACACCTGAAGTGCGCCGAATTGTGCTCTCTTTTGCGGGATCTTCAGCAAATAGACACAAAATTACATCAAAATGCCCGTCTTGATGAGTATCCATGTAAACACAGTTGGTTATGTCTTAAGTAAATGTAAGTTAAGTTAAGAAAATATCGGATGTGTGTCAATATAACAGATACGTCCATTAGGTCTTAAAGCTTGGGTGCAAAACTCCTGGAGGGCCACAGCCCTGCATAGTTTAGTTCACTATTAGTACATACTATTAGTGATATTTAATTAGAAAATACCTCAATTGCATTTTCAAACATTACATTTCAGAAAACTAGTAATACCCTATTTACCTGTGGTGAAATTCATACATTGCTGTACATTGCCTTACCAAATAGTAGTAGTATAATAGACACACCAAAAAGCTTCAGATTTTGATAGTGAATTTTGAATTCTGGAGAAAGCTGTTATTTTTTTGGATGTCAGTCGCTTTCCTAACTAACAATTCTAACTCAATGGATTGCTATAAACAGCAGAGATGTTATGAATTTTTCATTGTGCATGATAAATGCTACATTAGCGTGTTGTCCCAAACACGTCTGCTGTTTTGAGACCCTGTGCTCTGATTAAATTGGCAAACACTCAGCAAAACATTACAACACCTCGATTATTGTGTTTTCTCATTAAACACAATCTCACTCCAGGCCTGATTACTATCATCTAGTAAACATATGATAATTAATGAATGTCTGTTCATGCCCCGCTGGAGCCCACGCTTTCTTAAGGAAATGAATTCCAAGAGTCAACAGAAACAAACACAGATGAACTAGCATTGCCTGGGTCAAAGGTCACCACTGCAGAGTTGACATTCATTCTTAAGATGGAAGGATGATAGTAATTTCTGTTCTGCAGAACCTTTCAAAATCTGTACCCTTTAAAATATAAATATGTATATAAATATTTAAATAAGTGTTCTTATAAAAACACTATAACAGACTTATAGACAGACCATAAATACTTTATTAGCTACAACGAAGCTTAAATTATAAGAGTATACATATACATGCAAATGAATTTATATATTGCTGTAAATATTTAAGTTAAACTATCTTGTTTAAGACTTAATGATTATAATAAATATTGATAGAAATTACAAATATGGATGATTGTCACAACTTACACATTTGACAAATATATTGTGGTGTAACTTTATTTGAAAAAGTGTGTATATATATATATATATATATATATATAGATAGATATACATATATATACATATATGTACATATATAGCTCCACGTTGTGCCCCTTAGCTGTTATAAATTCACTGTAAACCATGGTTTCACGGGGCTTATTGTTTTAATCTGTTAATATTATTTAATGGACCTGAGCTGACATTGACTAATGGAATTATATTGTAAAGTGTTACCAGTATGTTTTTGGATCGCTAAATTAATTTATGACCCTCTCTGGGCTGATGGTGGTCAATATAGTATTTACAAGAGTGTTTTACCAGTAGTTTTGTATTTTATATCATCTGCAGATGCAGAATTGTTTGGGGTTATGGCAAACCAAATTTTAAAGACATCTCTTCCATGTGTTTACAGTAGATCTTCACCTTTCTAATACGGATTCCAATAATAAAACAACTGTTGCTAATGCAGTGTTTATATCTATGGGTTTTCCCACTAAACAAGTGTCATTTACTGTATGAAGTCATGTACATTTGTTAGTTAAAAGGATTTTACTGACAGGACAACAGTGATATTGAAGACAGGAAAATTACCAAAAATTATATTCAGAAAAAAAAACAAAACAAAAAAAAAAACACATTTTGTTTGAAACATTTTGATTCCACAATGAAACAATTAATATTTGTGAAAAAATACAGATTTTGTTATGTAGCCTTTTTGTCTTTAGATTCACAAAAGTGTTTGATTGCAAGTGGGAATCGCAACAGACCATAAACACAAACCATTTCAATCTGCTGTCAGCACAAACTCAAGAGGTTTAAACATGTCTCCAATTTGCATGTCAGACAGAAAATTTCAAGGGGAAACTTTCTCATTTCATCCAGAAAGGATCAATTAGACATTCTGAGATGTGAGGAGACATTTAAATGGAGTCTAATATGTTTCCATGTATCCTGTCATGATAATGTTGTGTCATTTCAATCTCATATTCATGCCAATGATGTACACGATTACAGGTTGTCACATTGACAGTCTCTCTCTCTCTCTCTCTCTTAAAGTGAATACATTTTAGCTGACGTTGTTTCGTCCCTGTGTGACTAACAGCTAAATGTGTTATTGGGATTTTTCTCTCAGAGTTTTTTTTTTTTTTCTTCGCAACATAATGAACGTCTCTGGAGCTGAATAGAGGGCTGGAATTCTGTAATCCCCAAACACAATTTTTCTTCCAAACTAGAAATGTGTTCTCTCTCATTTTTTGAAGATAATTAATAGGAAATTGTAGCTTGGTCGTCTGGTGTTTTTGTTAATCCGTGTGTCTCGGCTCTCTTTGAAGCTCTCAGACGGATGTTCAGGCAACGTTCTGCCTCGCTTGTGTTAAACTGGTTTTGTTGAAATTAATGGTTTTCTGTATGCTGCTAATTTTCTCACCTATTCATGTAAAATGCTCTTTGTTTGAAAGCTTTGAAAGTAAATGTGCGGCTTCAAACGGAAAATAAATGGTAAAGTTTTGGTCCTACTTAAAGTCAAAACTTTTAGCTTATTGCACATGGAAATATTTATTTACTTACATATTATTTTTTAAACGCCTTTCCCCCGATCGCTCTGATCCCTCAGGTTATCAGGCGAATCAGGGAACACAAACACAAGGTTATCCTAGTGGCCCCGCTTTGGAGAAACCAACTCTGGCTCTCAGCTGCTCATAGCAGCTCCATGGCCCATTCCTCTGAGACAGGACCTCCTCTCTCAGGCGAACAGGACGTTCTGGCACCCCCAGCCCGAGCTGTGGGCTCCGCACTTATGGCCTCTCGACGGGAGCCTGTAGACCTCCCCGAGAATGTCCTAAATAGTATTTCTCAAGCTAAAGCACCGTCTGCAAGACGCCTCTATGCTCTTAAATGGTCAGACTTTACCGCCTGGTGCTCAGCCTGCAGTGAAAACCCATCCACATGTGACATATCTCCTTCCTTCAAGGGTCGTACTCCCTCCACTCTGAAGGTCTATGTGGCAGCTATAGCAGCTCTTCATGCTCCTATAGCCGGACAGTCAGTCGGCAGGAACAACCTTGTTGTTCGTTTTTTAAAGGGGTCTAGGAGGTTAAACCCTCCTCGCCCCTTTACTGTCCCTACTTGGGACCTGTCTACGGTTCTGAGGGCCCTTAAGAGGCCTTCCTTTGAACCGATACAGTCCACTGACATCTGACCCCTGTTGCTCAAAACTGTTCTGCTATTGGTTTTAGCATTGGTCAAGAGAGTTGGAGACCTGCAGGTGTTCTCTTTGAGCCCCACCTGACTTGAATTCAGCCCAATGACTCCAAGGTCATCCAGAAAACAAGGCATGGTTACATACCCAAAGTACTTGCCATCCCATTCAGAGCACAGGTTATTACGATCTCTGTGCTTCCTCCCTTGCAGGAGGACCAGGAGTTGAATTTACTCTGCCCCGTCAGGGCTTTGAAAACCTACATTGACCATTTCGCCTCATTCAAAGAGTCGTAACAGCTCTTTGTATGCTTCGGTGGTTGCACCAAAGGGCATCCGGTCATGAAGCAAAGGCTATCCAGATGGATAGTTGAGATGATTGCACTCGCATACTCCTCTTTGGGCCTACAATGGCCCATTGGAGTAAGAGCACACTCCACAAGAGGCATGACTTAATCCTGGGCATGGTTCAGCAGTGTGTCTATTGCAGAGATCTGTGCGGCGGCCGGCTGGGCCTCGCCGTCCACTTTTGTCAGGTTTTACAACCTGGATGTCCCTGCTTTGCAGGATCAGGTCCTTTCTGCATAACTGTATCTCAGAGCTCGGCTCTTTGGGAACCACACTCTTGCCCAGTGGCAGGACCTATTTTGGCTGAGTTTGACCATAGCTTGAACTCGCCTAGAATCTTCAACGACTCTGGCATCACGAGTCGTTGGTTTAACTTCCTGCACACTCTTGGCTCTCTCTGAGTTCCTAGGCTGTGCAAAGTTTCTAGAATGATTATTCAGGGCCAGGTTTAACCTCTGCAAGTTTAGCCCGTTTTGTTGCCTTCTCTAGACCCCGACTAAGTCTGGGTCCCTGGCTAGTGGCCTTGTTTCATTGTACTTGGTCCCCTTAGCCCTTCAAGTGCTTAGGACTAATTACTTATGAGTCGTTCCTCTACCATAGTACGGTGTGATTGTACTGGTTCCCCACCACGTCTAGTAAGACACAGTATGAATGAAGTATCGAAAGGGAACGTACTCGGTTACTAACGTAACCTCAGTTCCCTGAGATACGGGAATGAGTACTGCGTTACTAGCCATGCTATGAGGCTACATGACTCTGTTTGTCGCTTCAGTCGAATTAAACCAGAGATCCTATGCGAAGCGCCCACTTTAATAGCCATATGCCCCGCCCATTTTGCCGGGTTCCTTCGCCATAGGCTTGCACAGCTCTGCCACACCGTCATTGGTTTGTTTTTTATTACAACTGCACGAACCAATGGCCATGCAAGTATCACTGCTGTGATTAAAAAAGGCTTCAGTAATCAGAGAAAAGGAGTTTCCTCCCACCATGTCTAGCAAGACCCAGTACTCGTTCTCATATCTCAGGGAACCGAGGTTATGTTAGTAACCGAATATGTTTACAGTATGGTACAACAAAATTAGAACATAGCATTAATTATTTAGAATAACAACAATAGAAAGAATAGTTAAAGAAAACATTTTTACAACCAACATCATACCTCAAAAGAGAAACTGAACTAGACAGACAGAAAGAAAGAAAGAAAGAAAGAAAGAAAGAAAGAAAGAAAGAAAGAAAGAAAGAAAGAAAGAAAGAAAGTTTCTTTATTGTTTTATACATTAAAAAAAGTTTGTAGGCCATAGTGTTGTCACAATACTGGAATTTCTAACTTCAGTACAATACTTTATACCTAAAATCAATATTCTATACCATTTTCAATGCCATGCCATTTTTATCATTATCTCATAATTGTACTTTTTTATCTAAAAAAAAAAAAAAAAAAACTGCTTAAATACAGCACAAGGAGGCTTTATTTGTAACTTACAAAAAAGACAAGAAAAGAGTCAGTAATAACATAAGAGCAAAGAGACAAATTGCAAACAATAGCATAAATAAACATAATAGAATAAAAAGACAAATGAAATAAACACAGCTTTAAGCAGTGTTGTCAAATCTGTGGTTTTCCCACGGAATGGGGCTACTGTTAAGTTGTTGCCATGGATAACAATGTTTTTCACAGGTTGATTTCCATCCCCGTATGTACGATTTTGGTGCTCAAACACCCCAAAAAATTCTCCCAGATGTACAAATTCAATGGAGAATTCGGCCGCCCGATGGAGAAAATTGCATTGGAATATTTTTGGGCTACTTTTGACTGGCCATTGGGCTACTTTTGTTGTACAGACCTGGCAACCCTGGCTTTAAGTGTTTCAGGTGGGTCTAACAGTAGTATTCGGGTAAGAAATATACAGAAATCAACTGAAGTATTCAAATGTAAAATAACACTGGAGAGTCTTCATTGTAAAAATTAAATACAGATTAATGCTTACAATTAAAGTTACAAAAGCTATTCAGTCAAGAGCAAACAATGACTTTCTCTTTGTCTTTTGTTCTCTGATTAACATGACAGACATGTTAGCAGGTATATTAGACTGCTGTCACTTTAAGAGCTTTGCACAGATCCAATATACTGTTACACAACATGCGTTTTCTTTCTCAACTATTTACTTTCCAGAACTGACTGTGCTACCCGAATTCTCGCAAAGACGGGCATTTTGACAATTCTGTTAACCTTTTATGCACAATAAGCCATGAAAAAGAACAACATTTTGGGTAACACTTTATAATAACTGCACACTATGAAGCATTAGTTAAGCATTAGTTAATAGTTATTTCATCACTTATAAAGCATTAATAGACATTAGTAAGTAGTTTATAAATACAGCTATAATTGCTTTATTCTTGATTTATAAGCATATCTATAATGTGTTTAATAATTGTATTTTCATACTTTATTAATAATCAATTTATCATTTCTAAATTAAGTATTACATTATTTACAAACCAGTTATTTAGGAGTTGTCAGTAGTTCATTTAGTAAGTGTAAGTAAATGATTAATAAACTATTTAAACATTCATTTATACATCTTATTATTTAGACACATAGTAATAGTTACTTAGTGTGTTAATAAATTTAATAAAGTTTTATTAAAACATATTCCTACTGCAATTCATGATTAATTCAGGTAGTTATAAAACATTTAGAAGTAGTCAGTTAACTATTTTTGTGAGCTCATCTAAAGTGAGGACTATTTATGCTTTGTAAAGCTTTTATAAATGAGATTTAAAGGTTCAGTGATGTTCTGCACTGCTGTTCTCTAATGTTTTAAAGTTAGTACCGAGGTAGTTTTGACACTAGGAATATGTTAATAAAGCATTTATTAACACACTGAGTAACTAATACTATATGTCTAAATAATAAGATGCATAAATGTACATTTAAATATTTTATTAATCATTTACTTACACTTCCTAAATGATCTTATGAACCACTGACAACTCCTAAATTACTGGTTTGTGAATAATGTAATACATAATTTAGAAATGATAAATTGATCATTAATAAAGTATGAAAATACAATTATTAAACTCATTATAGATATGCTTATAAATCAAGAACAAAGCATTTATAGCTGTATTTATAAATGGCTTACTAATGTCTATCAATGTTTTATAAATGATGAATTAACTATTTACTAATGCTTAACTAATGCTTCATAGCGTGAGTTATTCTAAAGTGTTACCAAATTTTGTACTACGAGCTGTTTGAGAGGCAGCTTTATGTGCACGCCACTTATATAGCATATACCCACAAAATCTGCAAGCCCGCACCCAAATTCAGTACCTGTAACACCAACACTATTCAGCCAGAATGAATGAGATGAGTGAAAGGAGGCGGGTGTGTGCCAAACTGTCACTTCACGGTCGGAGAGAAGAGATAACACGCAGCTGATATCTGTGTAGTGATACTGCTGAACAGGAAGCCACAGTGCTGCCAATTTAGCGATTTTGTCACTAGATTTAGCGACTTCCCCGCACCTTTTGGGAGTTTTTTCAAAAGCCTAGCAACAAATCTAGCAAGTTCTTGGACAAACCTTATCTAGATTCCGTGACTCGCCCATTGATCTATATTTAATTAATATAGATCAGTGGACTCACCAATATAACATCATCTACCGACATTTAGCAACCAGTTTTAGCTACTTTCTGCTGAAAGCAATTGGCAACACTGGATAGCCATCCAAATTGTTCTGAGTGTTTTTCTGTTAAAGGTGCCATCGAACGTTTTTTTTTACAAGATGTAATATAAGTCTAAAGTGTCCCCTGAATGTGTCTGTGAAGTTTCAGCTCAAAATACCCCCTAGATTTTTTTTAAAATAATTTTTTTAACTGCCTATTTTGAGGCATCATTAGAAATGCGCCGATTAAGGGCTGCTGCACCTTTAATTGCTCACGTTTAAAGTGCAAGTGTTTAAAAATGAAAATAGTGACGGCTCTTGTCTCCATGAATACAGTAATAAACGATGGTAACTTTAACCACATTTAACAGTACATTAGCAACATGCTAACGACACATTTAGAAAGACAATTTACAAATATCAATAAAAAATATCATGATAACATGGATCATGTCAGTTATTATTGCTCCATCTGCCATTTTTCGCTATTGTCCTTGCTTGCTTACCTAGTCTGATGATTCGGCTGTGCACATCCAGACGTTAATACTGGCTGTGTACCCTAGTGAAAAAAAGTATACTTTATTGTATTTTAAATATATTCCCTTTTTCTATAGTACACTGCAAATATACTAACAAAAAAATGTACTATCATTAAATATATAAAAAGTATATTAGTATCATATTTTCACAATACAACTTTTAACACACTTTAAAATAATTGTACTTTAGTATATTTTCTAAAAATTATATTTTAGAAAAATATACTTGGTGTAAGTTAATTTTATTTTTTAAAAGTGTATTTATTTGCACTTTATAAAAATATATTTGAGATATATTTTAACTGCGCTGAAAATGATCATTGTAACAATGCACTGAAAGTATATTTTAAAAAATACATTATTTAATATCCTGAAGTTGTAGTGTATCTAATGTTAAATTTGAGTATATTTTTTAAGTTTACTTCTTCATCCTTGGAATTCATTATATTACTTGTGCTATTTATTTCAGTATGAATGCATTACAAGCCCATTTAGTATATGCAGTGTAGCCTATACAATTTCCAAATATGTGTAAATGTTTATTAAGTTTACACTGGCAGAATCATTTTACAATCGTACACACCAGTGGCGGCTACTGGTCTGTCAGAGAGGGGAAGCTCATTTTCGGCCTACATCATAAAATTGTCTATTTATTTAAAAGTAAATTCTGCCCTACGTTCCTTTTCAAGAAAATGGTCTGTGACCCTGTCGTAACAACTAGGAGTCTTTTCAAGTGACTTGACCAGTGTCCTCTCAATGGCCAGCAGAGCTAGGCTGCTTAAACGGCCTTGGCCCATTGTGTTTCGGGTGTAGGACTTGAGTCGCTTTAAACAGGAGAAGCTCCTTTCTACACCTGCAGATGGTTTCATCAAGAGGCATGGCCAGCAGTACATTTTATTTGTCACAGCACTTCCAGTCAGCCAGCTACCCTGCTGAAAAAAACAATAGAAACCATTACAGAAATTGTAATGGTTTTAATGGTTTTAAAGTGAACTGTATTGGTTTTAATGGAAACTGTAATGGTCCTAGTGGGTCTGTATGGGTAATTTGCTTTTTTCTATTGGTGGCATGTTTTGCCTATTTGCCTGTATTGGTTTTAATGGAAAATGTAATGGTCCAAGTGGGTTTCTATTGGTAATTTGCTTTCTTCTATTGGTAGCATATTTTGCCTATTGGATACCATTAAGGACCAATAGAACATCTTTGGCAACCTATAGATTACACGTTGGTATCTACTGGACACCAGTATGAACCATTAGAACTCCAATAAATTGAGTGGTTTCTTTAGTTTGATTTAATGATGTACAATTTATAGGTTAGATGCAGATTTATTTATTTATTTTTTACAATTATTACAACACAACAAAATAGATTAAATATGACACACAAACTAAATCTTAGCTCATTTTTCAATTGTTTAATGGTATCCTTATGTAATATGTATAGAAATTATACTGTTAAATATATGTATTGTTTAATAGAATTCACACAAAATTGTTCATTCATATAGGTCATGGGTCAACATAACTTTCCATTTTGTCCCATTTTCCCTTTTGCAGTGTAACCGCATGGGAAACAGTGTTGTAACTTTGTTTTAAAAAACTGGGTGGGACAGGAGTGTGTGTGTGGCCTGGTAAACCATATATTATGGGGATAAAATGTCCCCACAAAGATGGCAATATCTGAAATCCTTGTCCGTGTGGGGAGATTTTTCATACTAAGTGATGATTTTTAAAAATTTAAAATGCAGAATGTTTTCTGTGATGGGTAGGTTTAGGGGTAGGGTTAGTGTAGGGGGATAGAATATACAATTTTTACAGTATAAAAACCATTAAGTCTCCATAAAACATGAAAGCACAACGTGTTTGTTTGTGTGTGTACAAAAATAACATAACGATATCCAGAAATCAATTTTAATTTATCAACATAGAACTCAAGTTTAATGTGATTTCATCATTCACCCACTAAGTGTGGGTTTTCTGTGGGGTTGGTTAGCCCATGTGGGGCCCTTAGCTCCGGGGCCCATAGCAGGTTTACTGTGGGCAACCCCCCATGTTCACAGCACAGTACAAGTTAAATCATTGTTTTATGATTAAATGCTCAAGGCACAGGGTTAATCAAACTTTTTAACAATCTAGTAAAATGTCACCAATGTCATTACATTCATTTGCCCATCCCATAACTAAAACTGCACACAGTCAACAAGATAGCAAGACAAGTACTGTCTTTACCTGTTTGTTTGTAGACTGAGACTGAGACAACTGTGTGTGTGTGTGTGTGTGTGTGTGTGTGTGTGTGTGTGTGTATATATATATATATATATATATATATATATATATATATATATATATATATATGCACTACCGTTCAAAAGTTTGGGGTCAGTAAGATTTTTTTATGTTTTAAAAGAAGTATCTTCTGTTCACCAAGCCTGCATTTATTTGATTAAAAATACAAACAAAATCAGTAATATTGTGAAATATTATTCCAATTTAAAACAGCTGTTTTCTATGTCAATATACAGTAAAGTGTAATTTATTCCTGTGATCAAAGCTGAATTTTCAGTTATATATATATATATATAATATTATATATATATATATTTTATAATACACACACACACACAATATTAATATATTATTTTTCTGAAATGGCAATAAATAAATAAATAAATATAAATAAATATAAATTATTAGTAATATGACATCACGTGATTAATTCTAACCAATGAGACTGCTGGAACAGCATCAACGAACTGTCATTCCGGAATCGACTGGTACCGCAAACAGGTAAGCTTTTTATATTTCTATAGTAATTTCTGAGTTTTCAATTAAAATTAGTGTAACAGGTCGAAATGGTAATGAATTAATTAATTAATTGGAATTAAATTACACCCGCTTTAGTGGTCTATCTGATGAGTAACGTTATATTATTTAGCGTGCTGCGTTTAAATGTTATAACGGTTGACTAGCCGCTCATACAATTCATTTTCTGGTAATCTGAGGTAATATACTTTAAAAACCGCATTAATTCATTACCTTGAATTGTTTTACAACCATTTCGGTGTTAATTTGATTTATTATTGTTTCTCCGTTGCTATTTTACGCGATGACTCGACCGAGCTTGTTATGATGGCCTGCCTGAGTCAGTTGTGTCTTTGTATTAAAGATTTAAACAGCGACGTAAATACAATAACTAAGCTGCACACCCTTATTAAATCTCGTTACATAAGCTACGGCCACATTACTATCATGTTATCGTGACCTAAAAATAACAAATTTTACAATAACTTTGTACGCGTTGTCAAGCTGGCGCGTGCACGCGCGGGGACAGAGAGTGAAAGAGAGAGGACTCATTGCCTATATTCACCCGAAAAGATAACTGTCAAATTAAATCAACCATCTGTAATATTTAATTAATTATGAAAAAAAATATAACTGAAGTAAAACATTTAGGCCATGAAATAGATCACTAAAATGTTAATGTAATAATTTATCTTGAATGTGTACATTTAATCAGCACATTCATCCATACAGAGCAATATTTAATATATTTTTGTTTATTTTTCTCCCTCTTCCTTGTGTGTAATCAGATCATTGGTTCTGCTCTGTAAGTACTGTTTGACTCAGTCACACATTCTCAGTTTTTGCATTGTAGATTTGTCATGCACATTTACAAAAACTTTCTTTGCATTATATAACTGTATTTTCATGAAGATTTTGCTTATGTTATCTGTTAATATTTCGGGTGTCATTTTTTAAAAATGAGATGATCCTCACTTAAATGGCAAATACTGTATGTTAAATTGCAACTACTTAAATGGCAAATACTTTTCAGTACAGTGGTGTCATATGTACATTCTCAGATGTTATTATACATAAAAAATATAATTTTAAACTGGCTTTATACCATTAAATGTTGTTTGTCCTCTCTCTTTTCAGTATTTATTGCCATCTAGTCCTGTTTGAAGAATTAACTGTGGCTCCAGCCATTAAGCAGACCTGAACCAGATGATGAAGGTCTTCAGGATCACCAGACACTACAGGCAGGTGTGTGAGAAAGTTGGAGCTACATACTGCAGGACGTTGGTCCTCCAGGACTGGACACCACTGTTGTAAGTGATCGATCTAGCAGTCAATCTGGATCTCTGAAAGTCATGTTCAGAACATATTGTAGGTATCTCAGCTCTGGCCCTCGAGAACCACTGTCCTGCAGACTTTAACACCAAACCTGGTCCAATATACCTGGGGCCGTATTCACAAAATGTTTTATCTTACAACTAAAAGTTCTCCTAAATAGGCAGTAAAAATTCTTAGGTAAGAGTTTTCACTTAAAGGATTAGTCCACTTTTAAATAAACTTTTCCTGATAATTTAATCACCCCATGTTATCCAAGATGTTCATGTCTTTCATTCTTCAGTCGAAAAGAAATTAAGGTTTTTGATGAAAACATTCCAGGAACATTCCAACTTCAATGGACACCAAACAGTTGAAGGTCAAAATTAGTTTCATTGCAGCTTTAAATTGTTCTACACGATCCCATACAAGAAATAATGGTCTTATCTAGAGAAACCATCACTCATTTTCTAAAAAAAAAATATTTTTTTTTTAATACATTTTAACCATAAATATTCATCTTGAAGTAGCCCTGCGTTCCATTCGGAAGGGCTCATCCCTATGCCCTAATTCCTTTCAGATGGTTTCCCCTTCGGAGTGAGAGCTTCGAAAGGGATGAAGGGTGTAGGGGTAAAAAAACCCTCTTTTTTTGGAACGCACACTTCTGCGTCATCTTAACGAGACAATCAAGGAGGAGTAAATTGTGCAAGCAGCGCCCTTTGTTTAACGTTAGTTTATTTATTTAGGTTTATTACACCATATTGTGTCTATGTATTTGAAACATTTGAATGGACTGATAAAGGGAGCTGTAAAGTATTTTTGTTGAAGTACACTGTCGTTTTGACCATAATAATTTACTAAATCTAACTCGTATAAATATTACAATAGTACAGAAAAATACTATACATACATTTATAGGTAAAATCTCCTAACCTCCTGTACCCATTCTGTGACGTCAAACAACTTTCCTGTGCAAAGGATCATGGGGGCCTGAAGTGTCCATCAGTTGTACCCTTCGAAATCCTTCATTCTGAAGGGCCCTTTGAAGTGGCCCGTTTTGAGCACTTCGGTTTGGAACGACCCTTCAATATGGCGGCCATGATTGTTTTCACTCCGAAGTGCCCTTCGGAGGGCGATATATCCCGTTTGGAACCCACTGTATCTCTCTTCTTCTTCTTCTCTATTTGAATTCCAGCAGTGTAGACACTGCTAAGTGTATTACTGCCCTCCTCAGGTCAATGTTTGAACTAAATTGTCATATACAATATGTTAGTTCAATAGTATGTAACAATTAGTTCAAACTTTGGCCTGTGGAGGGCAGTAATACACTTAGCAGTGTCTAGATTGCTGGAATCAAATAGAGAAGAAGAAGAGAGCTAGTTCAAGATGAACATTTATGGTTAAAACATTTATAATATTTTATAATTTTATTTGGAAAATGAGCGATGGTTTCTCGAGATAAGACCCTTATTTCTCATCTGGGATCGTGTAGAACGCTTTGAAGCTGCAGTGAAACTAATTTTGACCTTCAACCGTTTGGGCTCCATTGAAGTCCACTATAAGGAGAATAATCCTGGAATGTTTTCATCAAAAACCTTAATTTCTTTTCGACTGAAGAAATAAAGACATGAACATCTTGGATGACATGGGGGTGAGTAAATTATCAGGAAAAGTTTATTTAAAAGTGAACTAATCCTTTAAAACCTTTTCACAAAGCTGCTAAAACCATTACAAACAGTGAGAATTCTTAAGCTAAGAGAAAGGGTGTAGTTGACATCGTTGCTATGGATGATGTCATCACACTTATTAGCTATGCACTAGGGGTTGAACTGACTAGTCGACTTTAATGCTCTGCCGTGACACTTTAAAGTCCCTGTAAAGTCAATTCTGAGAATTGATTCTAAACACATTATAAATGTGACAAATGTATTGCTGCAAAAACATTACAAAGACTGAACTATGTAGTACTGAATTGTGAAGTTAGAGTGTTAAACAATTTTTCACCAATTCTGTGCTCAGGATTTTTTGGGCTAACACTATATAACTGTCTGACGCACTAGAGTAACCGAGCATGGCACCACCCCTAACGCTACAGCAGCTCGCCCGCTTAATCTCGAGTGTCAATACTGTTAGTTATACAGCCTACAATTTTGCTAGCTAGTAATGCCTTCATCACGCAAATGCATATTACCTGGTTGCGATAATATACAAAAGAAGCTTGTTCTCCTTATTTAAATTTGCTAAAAAACAATGATATGAAGAAGGGGTGGATTAAATTAGTCTCTGCAGTGCTAATTTTACACCGGAGAGTTTTACAAACTTTCATCAGACACCTGGGATTCACTGACAATCTGCCGGACAGAATCTCTCCCATCCCGGCCTTCATCCTCCCGTCTCACGGCGCCGTCACCTGTCAACTCGACAACAGTCGGCAGTACGTGCCCACCAATGAGTGTATGTTGCCTTGTGTGCGTAATTAGTAGGCAGTCCACAGTAACTCTACTAAATTGTGCAACCCTCTATCGTGATTCTTTTGTTTATATGCATCAGTGAGTTTGACTGATTAGACAAATAAGTTGAGGCGGCAGCTCTCGCGAGTGGGTGTGGTTTCAGCGCCGACAGCGGACACGCCCCCAGCGTTTGAGAGCAGAGAATACTGCTAATTTTTTCAAGATTTTGATAATTTATTTAATTTACTTGACGTTTTTTTTAATCATTCAAATTTGGCTGGGTGGTTAATAGCACATTTTACTGTGGTGTGACAAACTCAGAACACAGACTTTAATAGGGCTTTACAGGGACTTTAAACTTGACGTCGACTAGTCGCTGGTCCTATAGAGGACGCAGCAGCATAAGAAATCTTTGATGTTCACATTTACGCTTCGTTTCCAAAATGGTTACGTTGCTACAGCCTTCATACTGTAACCGTATCAAAGAACCTAAAAAAATATGAAAATAGATATTCCCAAATTTTTAATATAGGCTATAGGGAATTGCACGCAACATATATGGATTTGTTTTTAATTTTGTTTTTAATGACCCACCCCGCAAATAAAGTGACAATTTCTTATCCCACCCCAACCCGACCTGCGGGGTCTGTGGGTTATGAGATGACCCGCACATCACTAACCTACAACTGGAGAAGGTTAAATAACAGATGACTGTCATGCTATGAACCTGACATGACTAATGGCAAAATTCAAGATCTTGAATCTGCTCAAAGTACACCCAAATATGTTGGGTGAAATAATGAAGTTTGGTCAACAACTATGTTCTTGCAACTTCTTTGAGAGTCCCATATAATATATAATGTATGGATAATCTCATGTACTGGTAATGTGGTTTAAGAGGTACATTGTCCTAATGAATTCTCCTTCTTTTTGCAGGTCTAAGCCAGCCACAGTGGATACAGTGAAGCCACAAACACAGTTCATAGTTCTTGTATTTCTATTACATATTAAGTAATAAAAAAGATCGTTGTTGTTAATAATTTTTGTCAGATGTTTATTTCCAGCTGGGTTTAGTAAAAAAGATGGTCTTGATCCAAGTATAATTTTGATTTTAGTTGCATGTTCTTAATTCTTTGCAAAACACAACCTGAACAGTTAGCTATTGAAAAGTTGGTGTGCAGTTTACAGACCTGCCAACATGTACGCATTTTGCGTACCAGGTACGCATTTTGACCTCAAAGTACGCTGGTACGATTTGTCACTCTATACTACGCAAAAACCCGGTGAGTCCTCTGTGCACGCGTAGTGCTCAAATCCAGCAAAAGAAAGAGTTTGACCAATCATATCGCTGGGTTCATTTCCCCAAATAGCAAGCGGGGATGATTGACCTATCAATAAAAAGAGACTGCAAATCGACAGCAACACAAAGTCCCGCGCGATCCTCCTTCCACTCCTGCAGTCTCAGTGACTGAATTCTCAAGCGAGGACAGTACAGCAGTCACGGTACTTCTGACTCCTTGAGGTAAACGGGTATAACATGCTCAAGTAATGTTGAACAACAAATCTAAATAAAACTGAAATCGCTATATGGCTTAGTGATTATGAAAGTGCTGTGATGTGTGACTGACTGACAAGCGCGAGTCTGGAGAAACAGGCGTTTATTTATTTATTCTCTTGATACGTATAGCCTACATGTGTTGCGTTATTGTGTTAATACTAACTAAAGTACCTAATTATGTTACATAGCCTACTTATTTTGTAAGAAAACTAGCACATTAGTTACTTATGCATTTAAAAGCACCGTTGTCTCAGTGCTGCGCGAGCTCTCTCTCATACACACAAACGCGCGCGAGCACAGAGAGGGAAGATCATTGTAAAATGAAAATTGACGTGCTTGGTTTAAAATTTGTTCTTGCTTGTGTTATTTTTTTGTCAGAAAACATTTTTAATTATCCACCCGTGTTTTTAAGTTTCGGTAAATGACGGACTCTTTAGTTAACACAACCCCTCGTTATATAACTAACTTCTTGATATTCTTGAATTCTCGATTCGTTTTGCACTTATGGGTACTGTCTATTCACTGTTAACTGTTTTCTATAAATATGCTGTATTTGAACAAGACAAACATTCGCTGATTAAAGGTTAGCCAATTCAAACATGTTACAAATAGATACCTTTTTTTCTGTGGGATTTAGTATATCCAATATTATTCCAATATCCAAATATTTTAGCACATGTTTTAGTCCATATTAAATATGTGAATGTGATTCACTTGTGGTTGTCAGTTTGTATAAGCACACATTATGCAATGCAATATTAATCATGAATAAAAAAAATGCTTTTGAGCAGGTGTAGTGAAAATATAAAATAACAGTCAAAATTAGATTAACGAAGATGGGTGTGTGTTTGTGCTTTGTGTATTGTATTCTCAAAAATGTAAAAAAATATATGACCCCCCCCCCCCCCCCCCCCCCCCAAAAAAAAACCTGTGTCCTGTCCCATCACACTGGTACTCGAAAAATTTTTCCAAGGTTGGCAGGTCTGAGTTTATATCAATTAAAATTATATATTTTTGAGCGTTTTTTTTAAGCCACAAGGACAAAACCAGTGTATAATTGTTGTAATAATTTAAATTATTTAATTAATCAATGGCCTAATTAACAGCTACCAGTTAAACATACAAATCAGAACGAATACAAAAACTGCAATGGAAACCATAAAATATTTGCAAGTAAAGACCAATACAAATTTGTAATGGAACCATTAGAACCAATACAAAAACTGTAATGGAAACCATTAAATATGTGCAAATAAAGACCAATACACATTTGTAATGGAACCATTAGAACCAATACAAAAACTGTGATGGAAACCATTAAATATGTGCAAATAAAGACCAATACAACTTTGTAATGGAACCATTAGAACCAATACAAAAACTGTAATGGAAACCATTAAATATGTGCAAATAAAGACCAATACAACTTTGTAATGGAACCATTAGAACCAATACAAAAACTGCAATGGAAACCATTAAATATGTGCAAATAAAGACCAATACAAATCTGTAATGGAAACCAATACAAACCAATAAATCCTAATGGAATGTGCCCAAAACACACTACGTAATGGAAACCATTTTGTAATGGTTTTAATGGTTAATGGCTGATGGTTTGTAATGGTTTTGTAGTGGAAACCATTAGGATTTTTGTAATGGTTTCTATTGTTTTTTTCAGCAGGGTAACTTTGTCATACCAGGAGAGCTGAAAAGACCTGTTATTTTTCCCTATCTTTTGCACTAAATCAATCTTAGGTGTTGATCTGCCCTGCTGTTTAATTCTAAGTTTTTCCTCGTAAGGAACACTTTCAAATGGCTTCGCCAAAATCAGGTCGACAATATTAGCACCGTCTGCCATCGTGCGCAGTTTCACCCACGACGCTAGCCTAGCCTACTAACGTTATATGAATGAATGAATGAATGAATGAAGAAATGAATGAATGAACGATCTAAAAAAAAAAAAATATTAAACTCTGTAAAACTGAAACAAGGAATGTGGTGTATAATTGTGTGAAATGTATGATGAAAATCAAGCAATTTCGCCAAGCAAATATCAAAGAAATAGGTTGCAGCAGTTTTTATTTCGACTGAACTTGAGAAATCCGTGATGGGACTGAGCGCGAATGGCTTCAGTGATTCCTTATAGTACAGAATCGCTGTCAGTCAAAAGGAGATGCAGTCTTTCGACAGACCCTCCAATCATCACGCAGAAGCTCGGCGTCCGGGCCAGCCCACTCCCCATTCACCCCCAGAGACGCTGAGCGTCCGTGGGCGGGACATAATCGCAGCGTTTATCCAATGACCGTCTAGTTTCGAAGCGCTGAAAAAAACCGTTCAAAGCAGCCCCATTGAAGTCAATGGACGCTGGGCTTCAATAGGGAAATGCACTGTGACGCTGCGGGAATGTATGAGAAGGAAATCGAGTCAGCCGACCTGCTATATGTAACTGATTCTGAACGAACTCGTCTTTGAGATGAACGTTTTCTAACGCATTTTTAGTCAATAAAATGTTAATACAATAGTACATATTTGACCATTAATTTTGTGACATTATAAGGGAAGCCGAGCTTCCCTTGCAGTCTTAAAGAAATCGCCACTGGTACACACAAATCTATATTAAACAACACACCAGCAGCACAAGTAATGCGAAAAAATATGTTGAGTGGTTAAACTTATCGGAATTCAAATGTCTCTTCAACTTGGTCTGTGACCAATCAGATTTTGTTGCTCACTGCCTTCAGCCAATCAGAGCTGCTGACGTCACGGTCGTCGTCTGAATCCCCTCGCTCAGTCACTCAGGTGAAGTATAATGTCGCAATGTATAATTTATTTAATAAAACACTGAAAGCGCAATACATCGCTCAATCTCGGGGATTCTGACCAGTTCAATCAAGTGACATCGCAGACTGACCGTGATGGCGACGACAACCGGCTAATGGCCTACGCGATCCTGAAAGAACCGGAGAAAAGTGCTGCTATTGGGAGGTGAGTTGTAGTCTACCAGTTAACAAACTTTATTTTATTTTCTTTAACAAACGGAGAGCGATATTTCGGCTTGATATCTCCTTTTTGAGTTTTTGTGTGGTGGTTTATGGCACATGTTTGTATGCAGCACCAAAACATTCATATGATTGGTCAAATCGGCCCGTATTCTGTACGATATTAATTCATAAAGTGTTTTATGCTTGACTATGTACCGAAAACAATATCGACATGCCATTCTGATACAGTTACCTGCTGCTAATCCTCATTTACTGTTCAAAAATAGTATTGGTTCAATGTAGGATTTAGACAGACTATTGTAAACGTGAAAAAAGAGTTGAGCATGCTGTCTTATATCTTTGGTATATTCTGTCAACAGATGCTGTTCTTCACGAGTCTCTGCGGTCATCATTGTGCCATCAGACACAATGAGAAGCTCATCAGAAAATGGAATATAATGTGTAATTTGTATTTGTGTATAGAGGGTCACCATGGTCCAATATATTTTTTTTTCTTTAATGAAAAACATGGTAAGTTTTGCTGAATCTAAGTTTAAATAAAAACTATTGGATTTGTCAATGAAATATGTCTCTTCATTAGTGATGTTGTTACATTTTATTTATTTTAATGGCCTTGAAAACAAATGCATTCAACTTTGGGAAAATGTGTTAAACTGTATTTAAATAGTAGCACAACTGTATTGTGTGAGATTTTGATTCGCTTCAAATGCTGACTATATTATACAAAGTATAAGTAATAACAAAGTGTATTGTTATTGACTGCAAAGTGTGTAATGTTTAATATTTGGAATAAGCCAAAGGTACTGAGCGTACAGTATATACTATTACCTGTAAAATAATATATTCAGTGTATATTGCTTGTGTTTTCTGAAGACACTCGTAATTATTTTGTAATGTACTTAAATCACAAATAAAGTGTACTAATAACTAGGGCTGCACGATTTGGGGAAAATGTCATATTGCGATTACTGAGGTCAATATTGCGATATGCGATAGCGATATAATAAACAAATAGTATCGTGAGTCATCTTGCTTGGTTCTCAATGAAAATGCACACACAGATTACTGATAATGCTGAAATGTGTATTTCTCAACTCAAACTAGAAACAACAACAAACAAATGCACAGTGTTTTCAAATTAAAACATTTTTACAAAATTAAATAATAACATCTTTGCATTACTGCAAACTTGTTATAATCCCATTTAAGATGTTTGTTTCTTTACTAATCTGTGGTTCAACCAAGCGGCAACCTCCCCCTTTCTCTCGTGAAGCCAATACGGAAGTAACTTAAACTGCGATTCATCGACTGGCCACTAGGGACAGGCTCCAAAAGAGAGCAGAATCTCATAGAGTCCCATGTTAAATTGGCCAAGTTTATAGCAGAAAAAAACATGTTTACAAGTTGGTTCAAATTGTGGTTTTGGTCTATACTGCTATTTTTGAATTTTTTTATAACTTATCTGTTTAAATTATATTAAGCCTTAAAGTTCTGCATAATTAAGGGCGTGGTCACTTGAGTGACAGGTAGATTGCGCTGCTGTCTGTGAGCCGTCATGTTACCTCAGCTGCCGCTGAATTTGGCATCTCAGCCGTATTTGTGCTCGATTATTTTATACAATTATAAAATATGGCTTGCTGCATAATATTCGAGACTGATGTGTGTCTGTGTAGATGTGCATGCATGCGGAAGAAACAGAACACTCGTTGTTGGATCGTGGCATTGGCTGAAAGTTTTGGTTGTGAGATTTACTACAATGACAATACCAGGAGGATATCAAAATCCGACAGCACTGCTTGGATATTATAACTAAAACTGCTGCACTATTTTGAAAAAAAAAAATACTTTGGACACAGGCTCATTTGTTTGTTAGATACGATCGTATACAGTTTTACAACATAAAGGCTGCTCAGATTGCATCCTTTCTTGAAGAACGATGACAGAGAGCAGATCATTCAGAAGAAATGTGACGTTTTTTTGTTTTGCAATGGACACTCATATTTTACCCAAGTGCCACGGATTGGATTCATCTCGCGATCTCTATTTCATTATAAAGGTATGAAGTCCCATTTGATTTTCCATGTTGTTATTTGCACACCCAACACTACTGGTGTTGGAGCATCTATATCCTAAAGAAACACCGTAGATTGACAGTAAACATTTTGATGATAAAACTTATCTTCATTAATATTTTAGATCGTATCTAAGATAGATAGATAGCTCCTTTGCTTGCTAACATGGTCACGTCGAGCTAGGCGGGCGTGGTTTCAGCAACCAGTCATATTAGCTCAAACCACCTCCCCGCCTCTTTGCCCATTTTCAGTTATTCTGGAGTGACGTGCGGTGACGCGAAGCTAAGATGGCAGCGGCCTCATTTACGCTTCAAAACTGCTGTTCAGAACTCTATGGGTGACGTCACGGACGCTACGTCCATATTTTTTTACAGTCTATGATCTTTACCCGTTCTCTGCGCTGCACACCAGAAAAAGTCATCACATGACCATGCGCGCCGCACGTGCCACTGCCTAAACTGAAACTGACTGCTCTTCATTTTATTAGCGGTGTATAAAATGGGCAAACAGCTCTCAGAGAATGGGTTGTCGACTCCACACGTATTTATTTATTTATTTATTTATTAAATTATTATTATTATTATTATTATTATTATTATTTTATTTCATAAAATCGCAGCATTTTGCGTCATATAACCGCACAAGCTTGACATCGCGATTGCGATTGCGATATGATTAATCGTGCAGCTCTACTTATAACACAAAGTGCACTCATAACAGAAATAAAGTATACTTATAACACAAATAAAAGTATACTTATAACAGAAATAAAGTATACTTATAATACAACGTATATTATAACAAAAAAATATACTTTTAACACAAAGTATACTTATAAATTAAGTACACTTTAATATCACTAATCAAGCATGTAATTAGTCCCTACACAGACATATACTTAAAGTGTACTAAGTATACTTGAAGTTGTTCCAATTTAGCACACATAAGTATACTAAATATACTTAAAGTTGTATTTTAATACTACTTAATTTCAACTTAAATATACTTAGTACAAAATTAGTTGTTTCAAAACAGCACACTTTTAATGAACTAATCATTAGCACACTTGAAATATACTAATAATTAGTCTTGCTGCAAGTATACTTAGTATACTTTTTTTTCCACTAGTATAATGCCTTTCATAATGTTGGGAACATGGGCTGGCATATGCAAATATTGGGGGCGTACATATTAATGATCCCGACTGTTACGTAACAGTCCTCGTCAGAGCTCATTTCCCAGTAAATTCAGCAAATAATAGGCTATTTTTATGTTTGAGTTCACGAATATGAGCCCATTTGTGATCTCAAACGTATTCTCAAAACTATATAATTTTCAACATCTTCAAAATCAATATTTCGATCACTGACAGCTTCTCCAGATCCATCTAGTGACAGTGGCAGTCATATTTGATTGCGTTTAGTACTTGCTCTGCAGTAAATCGCTGAGCCATTTCATGTTTTTCTTATTATTTTCTGTCTAAATGAGTCGTCACTTCAGCATTGTGTATCAGACATTGCCACCTTGTGGAATAAAGGTGAATTGCACTTATTCCGTCATCTAAGATTAAATTATTGTTGTGCAGAAAAAATATACATACACTCATATATACCTCGGGTCGTTAGCGACCCTATACATTTTTTTACAAAAAATGAATACAAAAATAGGCATTCTTTTATCATTTTATGATTTTTTTTCTTGTTATATTCTTTATAATGAATTGATTGAGGAATACCAAGAAGGCTGATGTCTAACTTTAAAAAATGAATGAGGAGGAGGGTAGTGAATGATGTCCCGGGTCACTAAAGACCCGAGGTATGCATTTAAGGGTTAAGAGAAAAATTAACTAGTAATCAAATAATGTTTATCTCTTGTAAGAATACAAAGAAATAGGTTTTTACAATTAAAAAAATTGCATTTATGAAAAATATACATAGGAAAAGAATTAGGTTTATTGTAAAGCAGGCTGTTGTGTTTGTGCACTTGTCAGGAGATGGTGCTGTAGTCCACATGTTGTTACCTATAAAAGTTGTAGAGTAAGAGTTGAAGTGTGTTGCACCTGCTGCCAGTTATGTAACACCTGGCACGGTTGGCTTGCTTTTCCTTCAAATTAGTCCAGTGACGTAGGACTGCGCATGACTTTCCAGTTCCCACTGGATTTTGTCCTCCGCATATAAGCTTAATAAAGCCTGAACCTCGTTGTTGGTCCATCAATCTTATTTTTTTTTTAAACTCCATTGTTGATTCGAATAGCAAATAGCAGCATGTTCCGTGCCCAAGTCCCACCCCTAAAAGTTCCTGAACTTTGAAAAAGCACAACCTTATGAGCAGGGACTTTCTGTGGGAGAAATTTTTACTGTTAGACATGTAGGAATTCCACAGATATGACATTTGTTATAATAGATTTATGTGAAGATTGTTTTAAGTTCACTTAAATTAAAAGTTGTTATTTTTGTTTAAAGACTAATAAATGTTGACATGTATAGCTTACAGCTATACTGTAATGATGAATGTCTATAATTAATGTTTAAAAAAAAAATCAATTTCATAGAGACATCAGTACCAGAATTAGTATCAATGAAAAGGCCTTTATTCAGATGCCATTAAATAAATTTAAAATATACTGTCTTTAATGTTTCTACATTAATTTGGAGAGTAACTGTGAAATTATTACAATATAAAAATATTAAAAACTCCAATGTTTTTAATTGTGATTAATCGCAATTAATTACAAAAAAAGTGCAATTAATTATTTTTTTTAATTGATTGACAGCACTACAAAATATATAACTTGTTTAAATGATTTTTGGATATTTTAATGCAAAATTCTTACATATCTGTGCCTTTACAGACATCTAAGTATCAGCATCACACTTGTTGCTTTAAGCCATTGTCACAAATTTGGCCTCTGTGGCTCCCTCCAATCACCACCAGAGGGCTCCCTCACTTGAGTACTAGCTGCATCATGGACTTCATTTCCCATAACCCCATACCTGGTCCTGATTACCCACACACCTGATTCCTATCTCCTGGATTTTAAAACACACTCATACTCTCACTCATTGGCTGCGTTCCAGTTCGGTTTTTAAATGCCCTTCTCTCGCTAACTTCCCTCGGTCTCGTTGACTCGCATGTACATCATTGCTTACGTTGCACGAGAGCCCACTTCTGGCGGAACCTTTGCAATGGGCTGAACTGGAACGTCCTAAGCCCTTGATCACTTGGAATCCGCAATGGAGCTGATTTATTATTTATTTTTTCCCCTTACAAATTTGTTTAATACAGCATTCTATATGTATATATGTGTGTTTTAAATGTTTAAAAAAAAAAAAAAATTTATATATCATAGAATTGTTTGTGGTAGGGTAAATTAAACGCGATATGCAGTGACGTCATAATCGTGTTGCATTGTGGGTTATGGAGCTGCCTGAAGTGTACATGTGAAGTAGACTCTGTAGGGTCTGAAGTAGGGTCTGTCCATGTAAACTTCCCTCGTCCACTCACGAAGTGGAACGCACTTCAAAATGGCGGCAGGGATTCCCCCGAGGGGAAGTGTGTAGGGAAGTTCGCGAGTGCGTGTTTAAAACTGGAGTGGAACGCAGCCATTCTCATTGTGATTGTTTGCTGCCTGTCCTGTTGATTCTCTGCCTGGATATCTGGATTTACTCTGCCTTGTCTGCTGCATGCCCTGATCCTTTGTCTGTCCCTGTTTACGATTCTGCTTTGTCTTGGGCATTGTTATTGCTGGTGATTGACCCTTGCCTGTTTGACTATGATTGTTTAATAAAGCTGCACATGGATCCTATCACATCTGACTCCTCGTTACCGAAGACTTCGCCAGACCACGATCCAGCGGCCATCTATCATCTGTCCACTGAGGTATCTACACAAGCCAGCATTCTAGCCACCCATCAACAACAACTTGCCCCTCTTCAGTAACAGAGGAGCTGGTGAAGACGCTACAAAGCATGAGGCTCTCCAATGTTGACGTAAGTCCGCTATTAGTCACCCCATCTGCTTCCGCGACATCTATAAAGCACACCACTACTAATCCTTGTCTAGCATTCCCTGAAAAATATGATGGCTCACCGCTCTATACACCACTGACAAGAGTCGCATCGCATTTGTGTGAGTTACTGCTGGCCCTTCACCAAGGCAAACAAACAGCAGCTGAGTATGCACACATTTCGCACACTGGCGGCTCAAACAACATGGGTGGATGATACATTGAAATTACTGTTTCATCAGGGGTTAAACATGGAACTTCAGTCGGAACTTGCCTGCCGTGGGAGGGAAAGACACTGAATCATTTAATTGATCTGGCTATTCACATTGACAACTTAATTCGCTCATGGCATCCTCAGAGAAATACTACGTCACTCACTTTTGCCACCTCAACAACCCCAGATAGTGAACCCATGCAAATTGGCTACACTAACCTGTCTTCAAAAGAAATAGAACAACACGTTCAGCAAAGACTGTGCCTCTATTGTGGTCAACCCGGACATCTGAGAGCATCATATCCCATTCGACCAGCATCCAGAAATGCCACTGCAGTGAGTTCTCCATCTCATCACACTCCTAATATTGAGATTTCAGCCAACCTCATGCATAACAGTAGTTCAGTAAATGCCACAGTCATGATTGATTCTGGAGCTGCTACTAACTTCATTGACTCTGATTTCACTAAAAGCCATGATATTCCATAAATTCCTTGTGAATCTGTGTTGTGGCAGCATTAGACGGACACCCCCTGGGGACCGGTCAAGTACATTACACTACTAGAGACATTTCACTACATATTGGAGCACTGCACAAGGAGACAATTCGCTTTTTCCTGATAAAATCACCACAAAACCCCATCATTCTTGGATTACGATGGTTACGTCAACACAATCCTCAGATTTCATGGGCCGACAATCAGATTGTCCACTGGTCAGATTATTGTCTTCAACATTGTCTCCAATCTCCACAGCTCCAGAACACTCTCTGAGGCCTTCAATAAGTCCAAGGTGGCCCAATTACCATCCCATCCTGCCTTCTCCACAGCAACTGGGCACTACGAATATCGGGTTATGCCCCTCAGGCTGGTTAATAGTCCGTCCATTTTCCAAGCCTTCATCAACGATGTCTTCCGTGATATGCCCAACAAGTGGGTCATCATGTACATAGATGACCTACTAATATACTCTGACTCCTTTAACGAGCACATCCACCATGTCCGGTCTGTCCTCCAAAGACTCATTGAAAGTCAACTCTACGCCAAGGCAGAGAAATGTGAGTCCCACTAAACTTCCACCTCATTTCTGGGTTACATCATCAGTTCCGAGGGAGTGGCCATGGACAAAAACAAGGTCCAAGCGGTTGTGAACTGGCTGCAACCCACAACTATAAAGGAACTACAATGCTTCTTAGGATTCGCCAACTTTTACAGATGGTTCATCAGAAACTTTAGCATGATCGCTTCACCTCTCACCTCCATGCTTAACCCTCTGGAGTCTGAGGCTGATTTTGGGCCCTGGAGAAGTTTTGACATGCTCTGACATTTGTGCTTTTATCAGTTGGTTATAAACATATTAATGACAAAAGTGTCATTACACTGTATTCAGCACAAACTAGGCTACCATAATATGTGAGGAACATGTATGTACATGTTTGTGTTTTTAAAGGAATAATGTTTATGCGTGGTTATTGAAAAAAAAAAAAAAAAAGTAACTGAAACAATACCTCAAAATGCATACTAAATGTTTTTTCACAAGACTTTTGAGAATTGTATATTTTAGTGTAGAGTTTTTGCTTCAAAATGATGTGGAAATGATCCTCCCTACTCTGACACATAAAACATTGTATTGATTTTAAATTTCTAAGACACTTTTTGTTTAGCTAGGCCATATGCGAAGAGGTGTGACTCTTCATGAATAATGAAGTGATTTACACCTGGGGAGATTAAGACCCTGCCCCTAATGAGCCGCATAATGAGCCATTCAGTCAGGAATGTGACTGAGTCAACTAAGAAAATCCAAAGACAAGACATATCATTGTTTTTTTTCTTTTTTATTTAAAATAAAGTTAACAATATAATCCACATATAAACTAGGGTCAAAGGCACATTTTGTGTATACAGGCAAATAAAGGTAAGGTTTATAAAAAAAGCCCACTTTTACACCCTATACATAACCTGCTTGATCACATATAGATAATCTTTGCAGCCCAATGGTCAGTGAGAGGTGGTGAACAGAGAATCTGAACAGTCACACATCTGTGTGCCATTTCTGAAAACAGTTCCTTTTCAACTGAAGACACAAGTAAATGTCACATGCCTGGCATTTCCAAGGTGTGTCTTGCCTTTTACCAAGCTGTACTTTGCAAAGCATGCAGTTCCGACGACCAGCGGTGGCATTATTCCTTGCATTTGATGTCAGCTCTGCTGCTGGAACCGGTACATGGTCACTTTTGGTCCGTTTTGGAGCTGCTTTCTGTGACGACATACCAAAGAGCTCTGCAATCAGCTGTTCTATGAACTCTTTATGGGTCATGTTACCGTAAAGGTCTTTGTGTATGATGAAAGCGTTTGTGGCAGCAATGTCCAGGAAGTGTAGAAAGATCTTTCTGTACCACTTCATTGTTTTGTGTTGTGTTGTGTAGTATTGTATCAGCTGATCAGACAGGTCGACACCCCCATGTGTTGGTTGTATGCAGTCACAGGTGCAGGACATGGAATTGTCTTTGTCCTCCATGTTCCTTGTGATTTCACCCTCCTCTGCACAGTGTCTCCACTATAAGCAGCATGTATGGTAGAACAGACAGATACCTCTCGTGTGTCCATCCACTTGACAAATACAAGAGCTCCATCCCGAATCCACCTGATGGATCCTCTGGCAGATTTCTTGGAGAGTGAATTAGCTGCATTACGAGGGCAGTCCTTCCTGTTGTCTCTGTATGTCCCACAGCCACCAAACTTCATGGCAAACAAGTCTCTCAGGAGCTTAGGACTTGTGTAGAAATTGTCCATGTACAGATGGTACCCAGAGCCTAAAACTTTACAGTCCAGAAGAGATGTCACCGCATCATATGATAGTCCATGGCCTGTGGGAAAGTTGTTCTTTCCTGTGTACACAGAAAAGTCCACAGTGTATCCATTTGATGAATCAGCAAGGACAAACAACTTGAAGCCCCACTTGGTTGGCTTGGCTTTCATGTATTGTCTCATTCCAGTGTTTGCTTTACATGCCACCATTCTTTCATCCACAGCCAAGTTCCGTTTAGGATGGTAGATTGCTTTACAAGCAAGGCGGATTGTGTCCATGAGAGGTTTGACCCTGAAAAGACTGTCATGATCAGCTGTTCCCCTCTTTCTGTCATTCTCCTTGTCTTCATCTGGGTGACTCATGTGCACGTTCCATGAAATGGTACGGTATCTGTCTCTTGACATGATTGTAGCAGGAAAAGGCACAGAGAAAAGACTGTCCTGTCGCCAGTAGTCACTGATGGAGCTCATCTTCACCATAGCCATGTAAAACAGCAGCCCAATGTAGCGGTACATCTCACCGATGCTGATATCTGTCCATTTATATCTACATCCCTTTGAAACTGCCCTGGCAGCCTGAGCATTGGTGTTCTGGCATAGAGTTGAAACTGCATCCTCAGAAAAAACATTTTGAAGAGACTCTTAGGAGTGTGTTCATCAGCAGGACGCAGTTGTGGTCCAGGTTCCCGTGCAGGTAGGAATCTCAGAGTCTGTGGAACCATGTCAGTGTCATTATCTGTTTTCCATGACAGAGCTGAATGCCTGTTGCTTGTCTGAATGTTTTTCTTGGCCTTTTTTGCAAGGGGTTTTGGAGCACTCTCATTAGGGCTATAGCTGGAGAAAAAAAAAAACAGTGAGATGGTTATTACACAAGGAGCTATACTATTTGCATCATCAATAACTAATACTAATATAATGTTTATTATTGTATATATTAACATTACCAAGCACTAATGCTAATATATTGTGCACGCATAAGAAAGAAGCCATACAGACAGATATATACATACACTACCGTTCAAAAGTTTGGGATCACTAAGATTTTTAATGTTTTTAAAATACGTTTCGTCTGCTCACCAAGGGTACATTTATTTAATTAAAAATACAGTAAAAACAGGAATATTGTGAAATATTATTCCAATTTAAAATAACTGTGTACTATTTAAATATATTTCACAAAGTCATTTATTCTTGTGATGTCAAAGCTGAATATTCACCATCATTACTCCAGTCTTCAGTGTCACATGATCCTTCAGAAATCATTCTAATATGATGATTTGCAGCTCAAGAAACATTTCTGAACAATTGTAAACAATAAATGTCTCTTGAGTAGCAAATCCTCATATTAGAATGATTTCTGAAGGATCATGTGACACTGTAGACTAAATAGTACACAGTTATTTTAAATTGGAATAATATTTCACAATATTACTGTTTTTACTGTATTTTTAATTGAATAAATGTAGCCTTGGTGAGCAGACGAAACTTCTTTTAAAAACATGAAAAATCATACCGATTTCAAACTATTGAACGGTAGTGTACATAGGCCTACCATATAGTGGGTGAACATGTACTTACTCTTTCTCATTTCCGCCTGTGTTGCTGGGTGCCCTCTTAGTGGGAATTGCAGGTGAATGTGAGAGTGATGGATCCACATTCCTAAAAAAAAACAAATTGTAAAAAAAAAAAAAACCTGTTATTATTAGCATATAAGATACTACTCTCATACCATTAGCTATGCATAACTGACAGGAAATTAACAGGTATACAAGCATGCTGTATATGTCTGTCAATTGGCCATTACCGGACAAAGTGTGCGAATGTGTAAACGTTACAGTCTGCTATATCAGTTAGCACATTTAGTGAAGCAACACGTTCGCGCATTTCACAGCCAAGCATATTTTAGCACATTCACGTCTATCATAATATGCTATTCAACTGCATGCAGTTAATCGATCTAACGCGTGTATCCAACGTATCTATGCATATTAATAACAAGTCGAATATCAACAGAAAAGCATTCTATTTATAAGCATTTTTATGAGATAAAGTTATATAGATAGATGTAAATATAAGGCAAATATATATGTACGCTTATATAAAAAAACACGTCAAATAATTTAAGTATATCAACAGAAAAGCATTCTATTTATAAGCATTTTTATGAGATAAAGTTATATAGATAGGCCTAGATGTAAATATAAGGCAAATATATATGTACGCTTATATAGAAAAAACACGTAAAATAATTTAAGTAAAACTAAATCACTTACTCATCAGAAACTGTATCTTCAGCTGGATCAAGTCGCTCTTCAAAATACAGACGTTCATCGTCAGAGTCGTGTTCTTCTTCCGAGGAAAAAGTGAACTCTTCCTCACTGTCCAGGACCATCTGAAGAGCCTGCTCACCTGAGTAGCGTGCCATCTTCCAAACGCGCAGGAAAGCGAATGAATCTGATGAAACTTGATGCTTTTTAAGACGCTGTTAGGGGCGTTTACAGTTTGCATAGATCGCCTCAGCTCATTATCTTATGAATAGAGCGCTCTGCGCGTGGGCGGGCACACATTAAAGATAATTAGGTAAGACAGGAGAAACAGTACCTCTCTTTACTTTTATACTGATTACATAAAGGGAGAATATTTTTTTTAGAATTTATTTGTTTCGTTTAAAAGTAGACACTTAAAGCTTTGCAAAGACATATCTCTCATGTCCATGTAGCATGTATAAGCCGTCTATTTTAGTTACTTTTAGTGACCTTTTAGAATGATGTTTGCAGAGACGGAGATGGCAGGACAGCACACCCTGTATATTTTATTTATTTTTAAAAAGCACAAAGTTTTATTTTGATTGTGAGTGTACACAAAAAAAAGAAGACATTCTATACTTTCAATTGATATATCACTTATGTCTCTATGATAAAAAATGACGGAGTATTTTAAGTCTGTTTTGCTGCAATGTGAAAAAAAAACTGCAAAACGCGCCGGCGCGTTTTTAGACCTCAGAGTGTTAAGAAGGGAGGCACTCGGCTATCCTGGTCACCAGCGTCAGAAAGAGCCTTTCAAGAGTTGAAAAAACGATTCACAACAGCACCCATTTTACATCATCCTGACCCGGAATGAGAATTCTTAGTCGAAGTCAATGCATCCAGTACCAGTATTGGAGCAATACTATCTCAAAGACAAGGCAACCCGACCAAGCTCTTTCCCTGTGCACACTACTCCAGAAAACTCAGCTGAATAGAACTACAATGTGGGAGATCAAAAACTTCTTGCCATGAAAGCAGCATTTGAACAATGGCAGCATTGGTTGGAAGGAAGTAATCATCCATTTATTATACTAACAGATCATTGGAATCTTGAATATCTGTGTTCAGCAAAGAGACTCAACCCCAGGTAGGCAAGATGAGCATTGTTCTTCACCAGATTTCAATTTACAGTAACTTACAGACCCGGGTCCAAGAACATCAAGGCCGACGCTCTCTCCAGACAATACAAATCTGCTCTATCACCTTGTCTTGTCTTGTCTTGTTTATTTATATAGCACAATTTAAAAGGCAACCGAGGTTGCGCTAAAGTGCTTTACATAGAGGAATGGAAAACATACATCAACCACATAAAACACCACATCAAAATATAAAAAAAAAAACACATCTAATCATTGTATGCTACCAACATTAGATGTGCTTTCAACAATTTCTTAAATATTGACAGTGATTTGGCAGACCTGATCGGCAAAGGTAGCTCATTCCAGAGTCTTGGCCCTATCACAGCGAATGCCCGATCGCCTTTATATAGGCGCTTTGCTCTAGGCACTACAAGTAAATTTTGATTCTCTGATCTTAGTGTTCTGGGAGGATTATATGAAATTAAAAGGTTTGCCAAATATGATGGTGCCTGGTTAGTTAAGGATTTAAACACGAACAATAAAATTTTGTATTTGATTCTAAAATGGACCGGCAAACAATTTAAGGAAGCTAACACAGGGGTAATTGGTTCATATTTCTTCACCTTCTTTAGTAACCTCACCACAGCATTTTGTACCGATTGTAGTCAGGACAAAGATGTGGCAGCTCACCACTCAGAACCACCTCCTCCTAACTGCCCTCCAGAGTGTACGTATGTGCCAGCAGCACTATGGGTACATAATTCCCTCAACCCAGGTCATCCGGGTATTGCTGCTACCACCCAACTCACCAACAATCGCTTCCGGTGGCCCTCTCTACAATCTGACATCATAACCTTCATTCGGAACTGTACAATCTGCCAAACCTCAAAGTCATCACATCCAGCTCCCGCTGGCCCTCTACAACCTTTACCCATTCCTCAACGTTCACGGCTTCACATTGCCATCGATTTCGTCACTGATCTCCCCAACTCCCAAGGTCATACCACAATACTCACTGTCATTGATCACTTCTCCAAGGCCTGTTACTTTATTCCCCTTCCCTTCTGCCTTGGAAACTGCCAAACACCTCTGCAACTATGTGTTTCGGTTCTACGGCCTTCCTGAAGACATTGGACGGCAGAAGGAACAGGCTGATGGCTACCGCCACCTGCATCCCGACTACCGTCCTGCACAATGGGTTTGGCTCTCCACTCGTGACCTTCGACTCTGACTACCCTGTAGAAAACTCAGCCCCAGGTACGTGGTCCATTCAAAATCATCAGACAAATCACTCCTGTTTCCTATCATTTAGCTTTACCAGCAGATTACTGAATCTCATCCACTTTCCATGTTTCTCTGCTCAAGCCCGCAGGTGGTTTGAGAGGAGTGGAGAACCTAGATGAAGCCAGTGACCAGAGACCTCCCCCCATCATCATTGAAGGCAAGGAGGCATATCAAGTACATGAACTCGTGGATTCTAGATGCCGGGGCAGGATACTACAATACCTTGTCGACTGGGAGGGGTATGGCCTGAATGAATGGTCCTGGGTTAATTCAGATGACATTCTGGACCCGTCTCTCGAGGAATTTCATAGGACCCATCCGGAGCGACCTGCCCCTCGTCCTCGTGGAAGACCCCGGTGTCAACCGCCTCCTCACTTTAGGAGCTGCTTGCAGGGAGGGGGCTGTGTCACAAATTTGGCCTCTGTGGCTCCCTCTGATCACCACCAGAGGGCTCCCTCACCTGAGTACTAGCTCCATCATGGACTTCATTTCCCATAACCCCGTACCTGGTCCTGATTACCCACACATATGATTCCTATCTCCTGGACTTTAAAACATACACTCACACTCTCACCCATTGCAAAGTCTTGTTTTGCCCCAGCTGACACTACTGAGCATTTTTTCCCTGTGATCTGTATTCTTGTGTTTGACCTTAGACTGTTTATTCTCATTGTGATTGTTTGCTGCCTGCCCTGTTGATTGTCTGCCTGGATATCTGGATTTACTCTGCCTTGTCTGCCGCCTGCGCTGACCCTTTGTAAACCCTCTGTTTACAATTCTACTCTATCTTGGACATTGTTATTGCTGGTGATTGATCCCTGCCTGTTTGACTATGATTGTTTAATAAGTCAGGAGAAAGATGTGGCAGTGATGCCAGAGTACAAAGAATTACAGAAATCTAACCGTGATAGAATAAAGGCATAGATTACTCTTACAGAGTCAGAGTTTGTTAGGAATGGTTTTACTTTAGTTAATAGACGCAAATTATAAAAACAGGCCCGAGTTAACAGAACCATTGAGTTAATTTGCTTATCTAATTTTAGGTTATTATCAATTAGGAAACCTAAATCTTTTACTGTTGTTTTCAAATACGGTGCCAGAGGGCTCGAATCTAATACATTTCTTGTTGGGTTCTTTAAGTGGCTAAAAACAATAACCTCTGATAACCTCTATAACCTCCCACCAGCAAATCGATTCTACCTCCCACTATCATCCTAGCACCAGTACAATTGGGACATTATGACAGAAATCATAATTTACCACTTAATTTACAAAATAACATTATCCAAAGGGTCCACGTAACAATGCCAGCTCTCGCGTGAACACAAATGCACGTGTTGTGATGCTCTCGTGAACACTTGTGCATGCACATTGAGTTGACGCATAAGTCTAAACACAACACGCATGCGCCGTGATGCTCTCACGAACACTTGCTCATGTGCATTGAGTTGACACGCGAGTATGAACACAACACGTGCGCTTTGTTAGGAAACTGGTAAAAAAAAAAAAAAAAATTGCACAAACAAAGCACTCACGTCACTTCATACAATTTTAAGCCATTTTAAGCGAGTTTAAGCCAATGAATTTTCATTTTTGGGTGAACTAACCCTTTAAGTCTGCGTGAACCGGAAGTTGACATCGACATTACTTCCGTCTTGTGATGTGAAGAGGATATTCAAGAGGAAATCTCTAGCTTACAGCAGTTTGTCTGTGCAGTTAGGAGCAGTTAAGGATGTTTTGCCCAAGTAGTCAACTTACACATTAAAGAAGAAATGCCATTCCAGAAGGGAAGCCATCTTCATGTTTTGAGTATAGATTTATTAAAATACAACTTCAGCCAAAGAAGTTTTAACAACACTAGCAATTTACATTACAGACAGGGTCAAATTTAGGGATTTCATGTTGACCTCAAAGTTTTCAGGAATCAGCAATATGCTTGTTGCGTAAGACTCCTGATGGTTATTGGTAACATGTTTGTGGCTTAACAGTTCAGACACACCAAACTTAGATTAAGGACTAATGGCAACAAGCAACCGTGAGTATGTTTCATTGCCTGCTTCTAGGTCAAGTTGGGCTAAAACACAGTGCAAGACCACATCTAACAAGCATGCACATCTGCATCTGCATAAGAAGAAATAACTGTCCACACCAGCAGGTTGTAGCAGTATTCATCACTCAAAAGAAAACTGGAGCTTGGACAGCGGATATACAAACCATAAGATTAGAAGATCTAGCATTTGTCAAATCATCTCAGATGTATTTAGTGAGGTACGAAGAGCGGACCCCTGGAGACTGGGTGCGTATACAAATTCATGTTCCAAAAGGACATCCTAGATTCTCAAAGCCTTTGAAAATTGCACGTCCACGCAGTTATCAGATGGAAAAACTTGGCATGCGTCTCATCTTTCTCCAGCTTGTGCACCTATAGAGAATGTCATTAAGAGTGAACTTGTGTCCTTGCCCCTCCAGTCTGTTCCTTCCTCTACAATGGCTGCATTTACACTGCAAGTCTTAATGCACAGATCCGATCTTTTGGCCAGTGTGTTTACATTCACTTTAGACGCGACTGGTATCCGATATCTGTGTTTATATTACTTCCTGCCCCAAAATGATTGCCATTGATAGTTTTACATGCACATGGTAGACCCCCGGGTTTTGAATGGCCGAGCTATTAAAATTATTTATATATTTCATGTCGGGTGGTCATGATTACCTGAATGGATAAGTTAACAGCTGTCAGCGTCATGGATGTATTGCAGCGTGAATTCTGACTGAACGGATATAGACCGGAAAATAAAGGTAATTTGCGTTTGATATTTTATCTACAGTTATCAGTTTTAGAATTCCATTTTTTGAATGAGTTTGAGCAAGCTAGGGAGAGAGCGTGCGCGCGCATGAGAAAGAGAGAGAGAGAGAGTAGCTACAGTGAAGCTTTTGGCTTATAAGAAAAACAACACGGCGATGTCCTTTAAATTAACTGGGCAAAGGTTGAAATTCAGCTGCTGAATGTATATGTGTGTGTGCAATTTCTTTCTAGAAAAATAGATAACGTTATAGACATATAAAGTTCCCACCTCAATAATAAAGCTGCTAATTTTTAGCGCTAGTGAATACAGGCATGTCTGCTTCATAATACAACATTAGCTACCTTTTAGTGAGCAAACGTGTGATGGCTTGGAATTCCAATGGGAATCGGATTAGACGTAGGTCGCATGTCCACAGATCGGATATGTATCTGATTTAAAACCACATTTGGAAGTGGCTCAGATCGGATGCGAAAAAATCGTGTGTGTAACTAATTCCGATCTGTGTCAGATGTGAGCAAAAGATCGGATTTTTTGTGCCAGTGTAAACACAGCCTATGTTGCTTAAAAATGAACTTATCAACTCAAACTGTCTCTCCATCTGTTCCTGAAAGGTCTTCATCAAGAGTGAAATGCCGTCCGTGTTGGTTGCAGGACTCTGTCTCTTAGTACTAAAGTCATTGATTACTTTGTGCAAAATGAGTAAATCATTATTGTTCTAATATGTAAGGACCCCCCCATCGGCCCAAAAACGGTGTCCGACGGCGTTGGGCGAAGGTTAACGCGTGTATGCCTTTTCAGCGCCTCTGAATGTTCACTTAATTTCACTCGTTTAATCTGACTCCAATTTCAAATGATTATTACTCTTAGGTTGTGTTTCCAATTAGAAATTCATCATTAGTTATGCATTAATTTAGATATTTGATGATTCTGGATATCCCATATTTCAATTGTTCAGTCATTAGGGACCCGATGCCGCACAGAGATACTCGCCCCGGGATTTCGCGGTAAACTCACGGACATAAACTCGCCAGTCTGATCTTCGTCAGAGGGTGTAATAAGTTGGCTAATACCTTTAGTCGGTTGCCTACTGCTCACTCGAACAAAAGTGTATTTTAATTTAGCCACTTCCATACAACTTGCTAAATCAGCGGTAAACAGAAATCAAAAGGTCTTCAGATGAAGTGCCTACTGCTCCTTCATTCATGCGCCTTCAGTTTGTTCTGCCCTGGACACAGATTTACGGTAGCATTAGCCTCCCATAATTTACTGGTAATAATGATATCAGGAGAATCCAGAGTAAATCAAATATAACATTTTATTTGTCAGGTAACAGTGTATCGTGTCAATTACACACATAACCAATTAAAGCCAATTCAGAAATGATAAATGCATAACATCGATTACTCAAAGAAATGCATATATACACAGTGATGGGTGAATGTCTTCAGACTCTTTACTCTTGCTCTTTACCTTTTATACCAGAACCAGAACAAAAGGATCGTAAATGTTTATTACACCAACACCTGTTTTGGGGGAGAGGAGTTTTTTTTTACAAAAGGCACCACCCAAAAGAGGACAGAATTTTCCTTAGTTTTCAATCTTCTTCATGACACTAGTGACTGCTGTGAAATTGAGACCGTTTTACCAATCGCACTGAGACAAATTAAATGATACCAAACATGAAAAGGGAAAAACAATAGATACACAAGTTACATTATATGTTTTGAATAACTTTCAGTGACTTGACCCAGAGGAAGGGGAGGTGTGTGTGTGTGTGTGTGTGTGGTGGGGGAGGCGTTGTCCTTTTGGGGCTAGGGCGAGGCGTTGTCCATTGCTACTTCTTTGAGATCTTCTTTCCAGATTAAAGTTTTATTACTTTATTGCAGGACGCTTTATCTCAGTTTTTGTTTAGCAGGAAAATCAAGCCTTACAAATATGTATGGTTACAGAATGTAGAAACTGTTGGTTCTCTATTGTTAAATCAGGTTCTCTATTAATAAACTGTTTTGCCAATCATTCTTACATATTTGGGTCTTTATCGACCCAGATCTATATCTAACACGGAAGGATCTCTACCTGTCGCAATAATATAAAACTCCTCTGATATTAGAGTAACAATTACAGAAGAATAAAATAAAGCATATTTTGTTACCTTTTGGAGCTTGAAAGGGCTCCATTTGAGCAGATGTTTTATGCCATCATCACTGTCCTTGTCAGAGCTCATTTCCCAGTAAATTCAGCCTATAAAAGGCTAGTTTTATGTTTGAGGTCACAAATATGAGCCCATTCGCGATCTCAAACATATTCTCAAAACTATATAATTTTCGACATCTTAAAAATCAATATTTAGGTCGCTAACAGCTTCACCAGATGACAGTTACAGTCATATTTGATTGCGTTCAGTACTTGCTCTGTACTGAAGTAAATCGCTGAGCCATTTCATGTTTTTCTTATTATTTCGTTTTCTGTCTAAATGAGTTGTCACTTCAGCATTGTGTATCAGACATTGCCACCTGGTGGAATAAAGGTGAATTGCACTTATTCCGTCATCTAAGATTCAATTATTGTTGTGCAGAAAAAAATATACGAACACTCATACATTATAATTTTATGATTTTTTTCTTGTTATATTCTTTATAATGAATTGATTGAGGAATACCGAGAAGGCTGATGTATAACTTTAAAAAATAAACGAGGAGGAGGCTAGTGAATGACGTCCCGGGTCACTAAAGACCCAAGGTATGCATTTAAGGGTTAAATAACAGTCCACGTGTTGTTACCTATAAAAGGTGTAGAGTAAGTGTGTTGCACCTGCTGCCAATTATGTAATCCCTGGCACTGTTGGCTTGCTTGTCCTGCTTTTGATTTTTGAATACATGTCTAAGAACTGAGACTTTCTTTCCCTTATGCTTACCAGGATCTAAACATTACACAGGCATTTGGATCTTCTTAAAAAATAAAAAATAACAGTTTAGTGATTCATTGAGAAACCTTGAAAGATAGTACTTAAGGTAAACAAACTAACATCTTTCCAAAGCTGCAGAGTAGTATACTGCATGATTCCTCTGAGAAGGCAAGGGCCAGTGCCTCAAAAAATGGATGAGAAAATAAACTGTATTACAAAAATAAATCAATGCAATATTAAAAAAATGTGACATTAAAAAGTGTATAAATCACTAGTTTTTCTAAAGTAACACTGTCCAACAGCGACAGCAGCAGGTAGCACAGCGGGATTCCCTATCTCTTTTGCCTCTCCTGAGCCCATTGAGTTTCAACAGACCCCCTATTGTGCATGTTTGTGAAATGAATGGTCTAAATTTGGTGTTGGTCATGTTTGGTCTAAATGAATAACTAAATGAATAACATTATGATGTTAATGGCAAGACTAAATAAAATGTAAGTAATCAACTCAGCCTCTTAGGGGCAGTCGTGGCCTAATGGTTAGAGAGTTGGGCTTACCAAAGAATACAGAAGGTGGTCTGGTGGAAGCTAGATATTTTACTTTATAACTTGTTATAAATTGTTAAATATGGATATTTTTCTTACACAAATGCATCACTGCCATTATAAAGCTTATGAGCATCAGGGTGATTATTAACTCTCATTGTATTCGTCTGAAAGAAGAAAGTCATATACACCTAGGATAGCTTGAGAGTGAGTAAATCATGGGGTAATTTTCATTTTAAAGTGAACTAATCCTTTAAGTGTGTTAAGTAATATAGTCATAAACTTTATAGTCAAGATTTGGGAAATTTAAGAATCAGACACAGATAGGCAACCTTATCAGTTGACGTTATTCATTCATATAGCCTAGTGCAGTGGTTCTCAAACCTGTCCTGGAGTACCACCAGCCCTGCACATTTTGTATGTCTCCCTATATCTGACTCACCTATTTCAGGTATAGAGAGTATGCATCGACGTCACTTTCCCGCCGGAACGCTCTCCCTCAGCTGGACTGTTACCCCTTTTCCACCAAGGCAGTTTGAGTGCTGGTTCGGAGCCAGAGCCTAATTTCAAATCAGTTCTTTGTCTTTCGACACCCAAAGCACCAGCTCCGAACCAGGAAAAGTGGTTCATAAGTAGCACCAAAACATTGCTGGGCTAGAATTAAGAACCGCTTGCGTCAGGGGCTGGGGGCGGGGTTACCGTGACCAACAAGAAACTTGTGACTGCCATTTTTGAAATCTAATCGAGCTAATAGCAGCTCGATTGTAATCTCTGTCTATATACAAATTATAGCGAGCCATGTTTGGATGCCGATGTAGGTTCACAAAGCCATAAGCATCAATAGTAGCGAAGCATCCGCCATTGTTGATGGAAGGCTTGTTCGAGATGCATCAGAGCAGCGCGGACCGATTCAGCGGGTGACATCGGAGTGCCGCGGATCCACGGGAGCATTTGTAGAGCATACGACTCCTTGTGCTTTTGGATCGTTCTTGTGGTGCTTTGATGTCATGGGCCGATCGCTCTGCAAGAAGCCGATGCATCCCGAACAAGCCTGGTGTGTTTGTGTTTGGCGCTGCAGCACTAGCTTTGCTGTGAAATATGAGACGTATACAGTGACGTAAGACCTGGCTCCGTGCTGGCTCTCTAGCCCGTGGAAAGGCAAACCGGTTCTTAGAAGGCTCGTCAGTTGAACCAACCCCGAACTGGCACTAGTACTAGCTCTGAACTAGCACCTGGTTCGTGCTGGTGGAAAGGGGATATATGTGGCAAAAGAACCTGCTGCGTGACTGGATTTAATAGGGGAAACTGCGAAAATGTGAGTAAAGCAAACAAATTACACTAAAGGTTGGACTCGAAAGTGTTTCTTACAACTTGTCAAATAAACCTAATCCATGGATATTGACATGCAGCCAGGAGTAGTGTTTCCTGACATTTATATGTGCCTGATTTGATACCGGGGAAATACATAAAGCAAATCTGCCTTTGAATATTTTATATAACTACAATATAGGCAGGTTTAAATCCAAGTAATCACTTATATTGTCAATGTTTATTTAAAAACACACAATTATGCAGAATATAAGATGGAAAATATTTAATTGATGATTTGTCAAAATAATATATAACAATACAATATATACGGTATGATTTTACCTCAAAATCCAACAATTTGACAAAATGATAAATGCAAATCCATGTTTATCTGCTGGAGTCGAGTTGTTTCTGTGAATTGCAGTGATCCATTTGATTCTTTTTTTCTGTAGCTTTCAGCAGTCTTTAAATATATACCTCAGGTTTTGTGTCAAAGCTATCTGTACAGTCAATCAAGTCAAGTCAAGTCACCTTTATTTATATAGCGCTTTTTACAATGTAGATTGTGTCAAAGCAGCTTTACATTGATAACTGGTACATTATTTTGGCTGCACAGCAGCTCTTAAAGAATAGTGTCAATGCAGGCAGATCAAAGCACTGTTGAATATCAAATGTCAAGTCAAATGTCAAGTGTCCCCAACTAAGCAAGCCAAAGGCGACAGCGGCAAGGAACCCAAACTCCAACAGGTGACATCAGGTGGCAAACAAGTGGCAAATAGGTGTTAAAATCGAGAAAAAAAAAAAAAAAAACCTTGGGAGAAACCAGGCTTAGTCGGGGGGCCAGTTCTCCTCTGGCGAACAGTGCTTTGTTACGACTCAGGATGCTATCATAAGTCCGATAGGATCGCAACATTCAAAGAATTTATTTCAGTTCCATCCAGTTGAGGATCGTATTTATCACGCCGGTATGGACGGTTGTTGAGGAGCTGCGCTACTGGTTGTCATGTTGATGAGGCCTTCAGAGTGGATGATCTAGTTGACTCAATCTCTGCTGATACTTCAGGGCTGCGTTGTGGTCGTGTCAAGGTGCAGGTCCTTGGTCTCACCTGGATACAGCCTGGATCCGGTTGACTACGGTAAACCTCGGGATAAACAGAAAGACTAATATTAGCGTAGATGCCATTCTTCTTCCGATGTAACGAGTACATCTGGTGTTATATGAAGTGTTCCCGGTTCCGGCTGACCTAATTTATGCAGCCTAATAATCCTTTAACGGATTTGAAAATATAAATTGATAATGTGTTATGTGTATGCCAGGATAAAGAGATGCATTTTTAGTCTAGATTTAAACTGACAGAGTGTGTCTGCTTCCTGAACAATGCTAGGAAGATTATTCCAGAGTTTAGGTGCCAAATAGGAGAAGGATCTACTGCCTGCGGTTGATTTTGATATTCTAGGTATTATCAGCTGGCCTGAATTCTGAGATCGCAATAGACGTGAAGGACTATAATGCTTTAAGAGCTCACTCAGGTACTGGGGAGCTAAACCATTTAGTGCTTTATAAGTAATTAGCAAGATTTTAAAATCTATACAATGTTTAACAGGAAGCCAATGCAGTGTTGACAGAACTGGGCTAATATGGTCATACTTCCTAGTTCTAGTAAGAACTCTAGCTGCTGCATTTTGTACCAGCTGTAGTTTATTTATCAGGGGAGCAGAACAACCACCCAGTAAAGCGTTACAGTAATCTAGCCTTGAGGTCATGAACGCATGAACTAACTGTTCTGCATTTTTCATTGAGAGCATATGTCGTAGTTTAGATATATTTTTAAGATGGAAGAATGCAGTTTTACAGATGCTAGAAACATGGCCTTCAAATTAAAGATTGGTATTGAAGACCACACCCAGGTTCCTAACTGACGACGAAGACTTAACAGAGCAGCCATCAAGTGTTAGACAGTATTCTAAGTTATTATGTGAAGAAGTTTTTGGTCCAAAAATTAGAATCTCTGTTTTTTCTGAATTTAGTAGTAGGAAATTACTGGTCATCCAATTTTTTATATCAGCTATGCATTCCGTTAATTTTGTGAATTGGTAAGTTTCGTCAGGGCGCGAAGAAATATAGAGCTGAGTATCATCAGTGTAACAGTGAAAACTAACGCCATGCTTCTTAATGATATCTCCCAAGGGTAGCATGTACAGAGTGAAAAGCAACGGTCCTAGTACTGAGCCTTGCGGTACTCCATATTGAACTTGTGATCATTATGACATTTCTTTGTTTACTACTACAAACTGATAACGGTCAGATAAGTATGATTTGAACCATGACAATTCAATTCCACTAATGGCAACATAATTTTCAAGTCTATTTAAAAGAATATTGTGATCAATACTGTCAAATGCAGCACTAAGATACTGCCTTTTCAAGTATTTTTGACAGAAAAGTGAGATTTGAGATCGGCCTGTAATTTACTAATTCTCTAGGATCAAGTTGTGTTTTTTTAAAAAGAAGTTTAATAATAGCCAGCTTAAAAGTTTTTGGTATGTATCCTAGCGATAAAGATGAATTGACGATATTAAGAAGAGGATCTATGGCCTCTGGAAGCATCTCTTTCAATAGCTTACTCGGTATAGGGTCTAACATACATTTTGTTGATTTTGATGATTTAACAAATTTAGACAATTCTTCCTCTCCTAAAGCAGTAAATGAATTGAATTTTTCCTCAGGGACACTACAATGCACTGTCTGACGTGATACTATAGTAGACGGTTGCATGGTTATAATTTTTTCTCTAATATTATCATTCTTGCAAGTAAAGTTCATAAAGTCATTACTGCTGTGCTTTTTGGAAACATTAGAAGTTGAAGCTTTATTTCTTGTTAATTTAGCCACTGTATCAAATAAATACCTAGGGTTGTGTTTATTTTCTTCTAAAAGTTTTGAAAAATATGCTGATCTAGCAGTTGTTAAGGCCTTTCTGTACTCAATCATTCTCTCTCTCCATGAAATGCAAAATACTTCTAGTTTTGTTTTCTTCCAGCTGCGCTCCATTTTTCTGGCTGCTACCTTTAGGGCCCGAGTGCTCATTGAACAATGGCATTGGATTAATTTCCTTAATCTTTCTTAAACGCAAAGGAGCAACTGAGTCTAATGTGCTGGAAAAGACAGAGGCAATAGTTTCTGTTGCAACATTGAGGTCTTCTAAGCTGTCTGGTATGCTAAGGCGATGAAACTGATTAGGAAGATTATTGGTAACACTTTACAATATGTGTGCACTAATAAGCATTAATTCATGCTTAACTAATGCACAGATAATACTGAATTAATGTATAACTCATGATTATCTAAGCTATTCATTAATGATTGCCACATTATCAACTAATAAAGAGTCTGTCTGGTTAATATATTAGTTCATATATGAATTGTTATCAATTAAATATGTCATTGTGGATTAATTACCTAATAGCTTATTTTATTAACTAATAGTGTTAATTAAGTTGTTAATTACCACAGTGAGCCAAAGCCTTGTATTTCAACTTCCAGGCAAAACAGATAAAGTAATATGCATTAATACATGATTAATTACTGCATTATTTGTGCAAATACATGTGCAAATAACTATAATTACTAAATGATGAGTTAATAATGATGTGCCTCAACAAGTAAAGTCACAACATCATGATATATTCACAAACCATTAACTAATAATTAATTAATGACCATTACTTTGTTTATAAAAGCCATTTATTAAACGCAGATTTTTAAACATTGAAGCACTTTCCAAAAACATGTTTCCATAACATTACATTGTGCGTTTTGAGGTAAACTACTACACAGGATAGTGCTGGCGAATGTCTTTGAACAGTCTACCAAGGGGACCTTGGCTATGTTTGTCAGCCAGCCAGTGAGTCCATTCAATGACTGAGAGGTGTTGCTTCAGGATTTTTTCTGTTCTGTTTCCTCTAAGTCTCCAAATAGTAGATTTGTACTTCAACCATGCTCTCTCGAGATGCTGGGTGTGGGCTCCACTGTGGGGATCCACAAACCACTGTCTGTGATTGACTCTAAAGTGAGTGTAGCCCATGGCACCTAATGCACCTCTATAAGCTCTCCATTCATCACTTATAATGGTGGTTCCAGGTCGCACATGCTTAACCACAATTGGTACAAGATTCTGCCTTCCTCTTCTCTTTACAAGCCATAAGACTGGATGTCGTCGCTCATCCTTTACTCCTAGTATACCAAAGACCCACTTTTTTCGTCTCCAAGTTGCGGTTGCCCTCCCTCTGCCATACTGTAAAAAAAAGTTATATTATAAAGTTATAAATTATATCATATTGGGTCTACAAAGACATGACACACACAAAAATCACTCAAAAATCATATGCATGTTTAGTATGCCAGTAATGGATCAACATATGTATTATATACTATTAATTACAAACAAAAAAAATTGTCTCTGCTGTCATTTGCTCTAAGTTTGCAGAAGTTAGTATTAAAAATGGGAGCAAATGCAGTTACCATAGATAATAATGAGAATTGAGAACAGTTAAACAAAAACTGATTTAATACACAAAAGTGATTATTAAAATACAATGAATCAAATTTAAAGCACAACCTACAATTTCCTAAATTTTGAGGTCACTGCTTAAAGTTATTCAAACAGGAGTGAAAGCACAGTTTTAAGCATATTTATAGGCAATGTTAGTTAAACATATTGTGAACCATGGTATAGATGATATAGACACTTATCAAAATTAAAGAACACTTTCAGATAACTTCCAGTTATTGGTATTAATCTGGTACCCGGTGCTAATTTTACAGTATCTGACAAAGCCTATTTAACTGGCAGTCTAACTTTCCAGCTTTCACTGACATTGCAAGATGGTGAACCATTCTAAAGTGACAGCAAGTTGTCCAGATGAAGGCCAAAGGGATGACCCTTTCAGCCATAGAAAGAATAGTTGGTAATTCCAGTTGGTCAATATTGCATCTTTACAATGTCACAAACTCATTCAAGTCCCCCAAAAAGGCTGGTCGCCCACGAAAGACAAATGCACAAGAGGACAGGATAAAGAGAATCTCAATGGGCAATCAGATCAACACTGCAGCTGGAAATGCTCGCCGGTTAAGCTCTGAACAGGGTAAGGATCTACCTCGGCATACAGTTTCTCGACATTTAAGAGAATTTGGACTGAAAGCCCACTCTGCAGTAAACAAACCTCTCATCAACAGGCTAGACTAACTTTTGCTGAGGAGCATGTTGTGTGGACAGAGGAGAACTGTCCCAAAGTTCACTTAATCTGAAAACATTGAAATAATGAAATGGCCAGTCCAGAGTCCTGGTGACAAAGTTATGGCTAAGAAACCCATTACAGTAAGCAAACTGTGGAAGAGACTGGAAGAAGAGTAGGGAAAGAACAGAGAGAGCAGAGACTGGCCTCAGATGTGCTGAAGTCATTCAAAGTAAGGGTCTGTACACTTCCTACTAATGTTTGACTGCTGCCTGTAACCTTTAGAAATTTCAAATGTAATCTTTCTTTGTCCTACAATCATTGTGGTTCTCTAATTTTGTGGAAAACAAAATTTTTGTGTTTTCCACAAAATGAAGCTTTTTGTTGAAGTGCTTTGGTTATTTTGTAAAACACTGTTCTACTAGCATGGCCACAACTAAAATTCCTTCAAATTTTGAACAAAGAAGAACATTATTTCTGAAAAAATCAAGTGTTCATAAATTGTTCTCTAGTTTTGATCTCCACTGTAGGTTACTACTTTGTGACTTCACAAAGTGAATATTTTCATAATAGACAGAACACTGTGCTGTCATCCTTTAACTCACCTTACGTTTATGACGAAAGCTTCTTTCATCAATAACAGCAAATTCTCTGGGATGTCCAATAATTTGCCCACTTCTTCGTGTATGGCGCCTCATAGCACCCCTGCAAACCTTTCTTAATGCTGCAGCCATCTTGGACATAGTTCGGGAACTTCTTGCAATTCCATCTTGCTTCATGTCGATTTGTCTGAGGTGCAAGCCCTGAGAAAACCTGGTAATAAATAGTAAATAAGTGCATAGCTTAGTTATTTTTCATATTACTGACTGCTTCACTTAACATGCCCAGAAGCTACGGGGTGTTTTAAATACACACACACAAAAATGATGTTGTATATTTAATCCGGTATGGATATTCCAGGACTCACATGAGTCATGACAGGTAAAAGAGAATCAACTAAAAGGTAACACAACTATAATCATAAGCACATCTACATTGCATTAGAATGCAATTTGTTTTGTTGTAATTGGAAAAATGCAATCCTAGATGTATTACATTTTTTTTTTTTTTTTTTTTTGGTCAGTGTTCCAGTAATTTTATTTACTTATTTATTAATTGATTCATTGCTACAAGTTAGTCCCTAAACCAGGTCAATGTGTAGCCTACTGAAGACCACATGGGTTGGGAAAAGTGTTGACTTACCGGTAAATAAATGTCATCCATGAAGACAGGGATTTTTTTGAATTCTGAGAGACAGTCCTACTGCATTTTCTGCCTCTGTGGCTTTGATGTCTGTATTCCCTGGATAAATCATAAGGAAATGTTAAATCAGTGTTAAATAATAATATCTAGATACATCATCTGTACTTTAAATATAATTAAAAGTATTTATTTCTCTGTGACCATTTCTATTATGTAATAGCCAATACAAAATGTATAGCATTGTGAATGTTTATATGGTTGTTAATGAATAATACACTAAATATAATTTTGGCTTTAATAAGATTTTCCCAATAAATATGCAGGAATAAACCTATGTCCTCCATGATTCCTGTGCATTCTAACAACAAAGCACTTGAATGCAACAAACTCACATTCATGATTTTTAAAGTGGGAATTAGAAAATGTCTGATAGCATGTGAAGGCAACATACTTGCATCGCAAGTATGTGTTAAATGTGTTAACTTGCGTGTTATATAATTTTCTGTCGCTATGTGGGCGCACAGTTTTTTCTGTATTTTGGTCAAATTATCATGTTATAAAAGATAACACTTAAGATGCCACTGGATGTGAAAACAAACAACATATGCTAGACTAAGACACTCTTCTCCATTTCTTAAATACAAAAAAAAAAACACCATCTTTTATAAATATAGTATTTCTTGAGTAAAGAAAACGCTGTATTTATTCAAACAGCAGTCTTTATTTACCTTCAGACTGCAAACAAGCTGAGATGCTCAAACCACGTGCAGCACATAGTGGCAGGTGGAGTAAGTTTGAGGAGCCAATGGAGTTATGAGGTTTAGGAGCAAGCTCTCTTTACCACGTTTCATTGGTTAAATATTTGCATAAAAAATGAAAAGTAATGAAATAGAGATACGACTGCGACTGTATTCTAGTATTAGTTTCTAAAGCAATACATCCATTTTAGATCATTTAAGCAGGGTTTTTTATTAGAGTGAAAGAATATTACAATTTTAAAAAATTACATTATTCTCTTCGTAACTGCCAATTTTTGTAAAATTGGAAAATAGTTCACTACTGTCATGATCACAGTCTGCTCCTGTCAGTTCCCGGACTACACTTCCCACAATCCTCCCTGCCAGTCACATGTTCACTCCACACCTATCACCTGTCGCCACATACAGCCATGCACACACTCCTCACTAATCACCACACCCAGCTGCAGCTTGTTACCTGGACTATAAAAGGACTCTCACTCACACCATCCGATCGCGAAGTCTTGATTACCCTGTGTGTCAATTCTAAGCGTTTCCCTGTGTTTATCCTGTTTCCCTGTCTGTTCCTGTTCCTGCCTGTTCCTGTTCCTGCCTTTGACCCTTGCCTTGCCATCCTGTTCTGTGAATGTTATCTGCCTGCCTCGATCTACTGCCTGTACCCTGACTACGATTCTGCCTAGCCCTTGCTGTTCCTGTTTGCCCCTGCTTAGACCCTGCCTGTACGACCACGCTTACCACTGTAAATAAAAGCTTGCATATGGATCTTACCATGAGTCCCGCTACGTTACAGAAGACTTCGCCACCACCACGATCCAGCAGCTTTTCTGATGAACACTGGTCTGGTAGGAACTTTGCATTTTTGTTATTAGAGCTCAAGCAGGGCTCACGATTGCTGGAGAATTACATTGAGGAATACTTGGACATTGCATATTGTTCAGACCTGCCGGACTGTGTGCTCATAGACTTTTTCTGTGAAGGCGTTAATCAGCCACTCAAGTCACAGCTGATTCGTGAGGGACCCCGTTCTTCACTTAGTCGTTTTCTGGATTATGCTCTATTGACTGTTGGTTCTCTGTTTACTGTGGGTGTCGCGGAGGAACGCGATTCCTCGTCTGGTTGTGTAATGGCCGCCGCGCCAGTTGACACTCACAAAATGGCAGTTACCACAATAACAGAACCAAGTCACGTCTTCGCTGATCGCCCAGAGCCACGTCACGCCTTCGCTGATCGCCCAGAGCAACGGCACGTCTCCGCTGATCGCCCAGAGCAACGGCACGTCTCCGCTGATCGCCCAGAGCAACGTCACGTCTCCGCTGATCGCCCAGAGCAACGTCACGTCTCCGCTGATCGCCCAGAGCAACGTCACGTCTCCGCTGATCGCCCAGAGCAACGTCACGTCTCCGCTGATCGCCCAGAGCAACGTCACGTCTCCGCTGATCGCCCAGAGCAACGCCACTTCTCCGCTGATCGCCCAGAGTCACGTCACGTCTCTAGATCAGTCAGGGAGCGGAGAGGGTTGCGTTCCAGCATGAATGATCCTCCAATGACTACAGCACGAGCGGCTGGCATTCCGAAACCCACGCCGGCCGCTTCGCTCTCAAGCCAGCCGGCCGCTTCGCTCTCAAGCCAGCCGGCCGCTTCGCTCTCAAGCCCGGCGGCCGCTTCGCACTCAAGCCCGTCTGTTTCAACGCTCTCAAATTCGTCTGTTTCAACGCTCTCAAGTTCGTCTGTTTCAACGCTCTCAAGTTCGTCTATTGCAACGCTCTCAAGTTCGCCGGTTGCTATGGACTCATGTTCGCCGGGTGCAACGCAGTCAAGTTCACCGGTTGCGACGCACTCAAACGCCCTGGACGCGATGGACAAGATGGCTGCTTTGTCAGTGCCTACGGGCAAGATGGCCGCCCCTTCGGTGCTCGCGGAGGTAGGGGGTGTTCCAGCCATTGAGTCCGCTCCAGGACCCGCTTCAGTCAGTAAGTCCGCTCCAGAATCCGCTCCAGCCAGTGAGTCTGCTCCAGTCCCGCATGCGCTTCCTGTCAGTCCCGTCATGGCCAGAAGGACTGTGTTCGCGTTCTATGTTCTGGCTGTTTTGCGGGCCTGGAGAATGCACTCAGGCTCCTTTGACCATGGACCAGTCTGTCAGTCCGAGCCCGCTGCCATCCCGGAGCAGCCCGAGCCCGCTGCCGTCCCGGAGCAGCCCGAGCCCGCTGCCGTCCCGGAGCAGCCCGAGCCCGCTGCCGTCCCGGAGCAGCCCGAGCCCGCTGCCGTCCCGGAGCTGTCCGCTCTCCCTGACACGGCCACGGAGGCCGTCACCGAGCTGCCCACTCTCCCTGACACGGCCACGGAGGCCGTCACCGAGCTGCCCGCTCTCCCTGACACGGCCACGGAGGCCGTCACCGAGCTGCCCGCTCTCCCTGATACGGCCACAGAGCATCCCTGGTCGGCCCTGACACCACCGCCCAGGCCATTTGTCCTGCCGCTGCCGCTCAGGCCATCTGCCCTGCTGGCGCCACCCGAGCTCCTTGCCCATGAACCCGCCAATGCCTCCGTTGATTTCCCCAAGAACTTTTTGGGGGGGGGCAGTATACCTAGGGGTGGGGAGCTTGTGTCATCTATGGACTCTGTCCCGCAGTGGCCGTCCAAACCATCTGACCTGCCGTGGTTGCCCGAACCACCTGACCTGCCGTGGCTGCCCAAGCTACCTGACCTGCCGTGGTTGCCCGAACCACCTGACCTGCCGTGGCTGCCCAAACCACCTGACCTGCCGTGGCTGCCCAAGCCACCTGACCTGCCGTGGCTGCCCAAGCCACCTGACCTGCCGTGGCTGCCCAAACCACCTGACCTGCCGTGGCTGCCCAAACCACCTGACCTGCCGTGGCTGCCCAAGCCACCTGACCTGCCGTGGCTGCCCAAGCCACCTGACCTGCCGTGGCTGCCCAAGCCACCTGACCTGCCGTGGCTGCCCAAGCCACCTGACCTGCCGTGGCTGCCCAAGCCACCTGACCTGCCGTGGCTGCCCAAGCCACCTGACCTGCCGTGGCTGCCCAAGCCACCTGACTTGCCGTGGCTCTCCGTGGCACCTGACCCGCCATGGCTGCCCGTGGCACCTGACCCGCCATGGTGGCCGAGTTCCTGGAACCTGCATTGGGGACCCTGTTCATGTCTGCATACCAGTCCCCAATGCACCCACCCCCCCTCCCTAGCTGTTCCGTTTACGTCGCGAGGACGCGCCTTCCGGGAGGGGGGCATTATGTCATGATCACAGTCTGCTCCTGTCAGTTCCCGGACTACACTTCCCACAATCCTCCCTGCCAGTCACATGTTCACTCCACACCTATCACCTGTCGCCACATACAGCCATGCACACACTCCTCACTAATCACCACACCCAGCTGCAGCTTGTTACCTGGACTATAAAAGGACTCTCACTCACACCATCCGATCGCGAAGTCTTGATTACCCTGTGTGTCAATTCTAAGCGTTTCCCTGTGTTTATCCTGTTTCCCTGTCTGTTCCTGTTCCTGCCTTTGACCCTTGCCTTGCCATCCTGTTCTGTGAATGTTATCTGCCTGCCTCGATCTACTGCCTGTACCCTGACTACGATTCTGCCTAGCCCTTGCTGTTCCTGTTTGCCCCTGCTTAGACCCTGCCTGTACGACCACGCTTACCACTGTAAATAAAAGCTTGCATATGGATCTTACCATGAGTCCCGCTACGTTACAACTACAGTCTAACTGCTACAGGCTGCCTAATGTTACACCATATATTTAATTTTATGTTTTGTAAATGTTTTAATAATTTGTTTTAATGTAATGTTATGGAAACTTGTTTGGAAACATTACCTTAAAGTGTCAAATTTCTTGGTTTCTAAATGGACGGTTTGGCTTGATTGACAAACGCTATCGTTCGGCCACGATTTATATACCATCGTCGACCTGTCCTAAAACGTTAGCACACTGTGATCGATTGCTTGGAGATCGCGTGTTTCTCCGTTCGAGAGCGCATTTCCTCTTCTTCACATCTGCGACAAAACAGTTGATTATTTATGAACAAAAGCACACAGAAATGTGAAAATGGTCTCTTTTGAAAGGAAATATTCTAAGCTAAAAGATGATATATTGTGATTGATTGAAGCAGCCCTTACCCCTGTGCCAACGGCGCGCCTGCTGGTAGGCAGGAATAAATATTAAGGCTAATTTACTCATTAAAACCAAAGGTGTTCATCAGTGATTGTATATCAAGAGCAACGTTTTGTGCATTTGTTTTGTGCTTTTACCAGAACGAAACGCTCGATTGTCTGTGTGAAGACTGCACATGTGCACGAGCGCCAAGAGAACTGATAACAGCAGCAACGAGCACTGGCCATGATTTCAAAAACAACACATTCCAGCGGATAGATCGCCTCTTATTTAACACAGACCCTTATCGAATGGAGATGTTTCTTTCTTTTAGGTACAATTATTCGCTGAGTTTAAGCTAATTTTTGAGACGTTTCAGAAAGATTCTCGCAGAGAGACAGCTGAATGCGCACACTGTTTTTATTTATTTAAAATAAGTTTTTATAAGCTGTCGACCCCAAAAAACGAATGTTTAAGGACACAAAAGTGGATACAGGCAGTGAGACAGAGCGCAAGGGGTCATATTACTATAAGAAATGCATTGGAGGGGGTCGTAATCGGTGACAACATATGCTAAACAAACCAACAAAAACAAACCATTCATTATTTTTAACCATGTCAAAGAATTATTTCACCTGTCGCTGATTACGTTCCCCTCCAATGCATTTCGCGGAGGCGTGCCCCCGTTTCTTGACTCCACCCCCACGTCAAACCAGTGCCATAAAGAGATCTGCACAGAAAAGTGCAGCGCAAAGGAAAACCGGTATTGTGAGAGCACGCTTGACTGAAACGCAGAATAAAATGAGCGTTGCAAATGATTTAGTAGGTTTGAGCATGAAAAATATGTGGCAAAGATAAAATAGGATTACAGCTGTCATTGATTTTTGTAATTGATTATATTTTTATTTTTGCACTACGTTATTTTATTTTGCAATTTATTATTTTTGTTTGCAAAACTTATTTTTTTCTGCTCAATACTTTATTTTTCCTTTGCAATTCTTTATTATTGTTTGCAAAACATTTTTTTTATTGCTCATTTCTTTTTTTTTTTTGTTTTGCAAAACTTTATTTTTGTGCAAAACTTTAAGGCATTAATTTGACTCCATAGAGTTCAGTTCTAAAAAAAAAAAGCAAAGGCTACATATAAATTGGTGAATCTGCGACGGGGCCCATCATAGGGTGGGGGGGCCCCCACACACCGCGGGAGCTGCGGGGGTGTCCCGTACGCCCATGCGTGCATACCCTCTATTGCAGTCTCTACTAATGAGCTCATGAGTTGAATCAGGTGTGATAGATGAGTGAGACATACAAAATGCAGGGCTGGTGGTGGTACTCCAGGACAGGTTTGAAAACCACTGGCCTAGTGAATTCAGTAGTGAGCACAATGCACTTCACTGATAAAGCTTATTAAGTATTTAAGCTAATAAGTTTAGGGGATACAGAATATAGAAATGCAGGAAGTATATATAGGAAGTATATCAAAATATGCAGAAATATACAGAAGTACACAAAAAAAAAAAAAAAAAAAAAAAAAGAATTGGAGTGCAAAACATTGCAGTCAAAAATCAGATCAAATAAACAAATGCACTGAATTTTGCTTGCATGTGTAACATGCAGATAGATAAGGATCACTAACAAATAAAACACTGGACTAAATTTGTCACTTTGTGATTTTCAGAGCTGTCAGGTTTATACTGACTCTTCAACGGCAAACTCCTCAGAAACACAGAGACACGTCAATAGATGTGCTCTCAACAGAGCCGTCACCACACGCACTCTACAATCAAAGCTATCCAATCAGACTCACTCATTCCGCTTGTCACTCATGCTCAGTTTCGCCTGATTGGACGGCTGTGAGCTCATGCCGTTGGCACAATGGATGCAGTGGTGCGGCAGAGACAGACACCCGCGGCGGGTATCAGCGCGGCTTTTAATTGTGCTCCAAACTGCGTGAAATCGACATTTTCTGAGGCTTTTTGATCGGCTGTCAGATAGCGGCTCAGAAAGGGTGTGGCAGGGCGGAGCTTATCAGCAGGGGTTTGTGGGTAAAATGGACATGACTGTATGTCACTGAGCAATTATGCTTGTGAGAGTCAAACTGAGAGAATGTGTGTTTCAACAAGCCATCAGAACAGTAATTCTAATTGTTATTAGTTTGTTACCTTTTTTTGTCATTATTTTTTTCTGTGTAATGCAAGAGTAAACCACTCCAAAAAAGTAGTATTAGTCCATCTGACTTCTGTGCTTTACTCATATATAGTTACTCATAGATAGTTTTGTGTGACAAGAATGATAGAATTTTTTGTTTTTCACTGATAATCTTCCTCAATCCACTGAAGCTTACATCTTGTTCATGACCAGAATCAAAAATGGCACAGTGATGTATTCTTGCAAATGTATTAAAAATGTGACACATTTATTTTTATTTATTATTATTAATTTGGACAAATGTGGGCTGGATGCAAATGATCAGTAAATGGAAACTTAAATTCGGTCTGTTCCTCATGTGAAGCATCTTATGACAACAAAAGACTTATTTAGTTTAGTGTTGGACTATTGTTGTGGTACTTTTATGGTTCTTTTTAGTGTTATGGAACTTGATGTATGAAGAGAGCTGCAAAAAGATTCTTCAAAAATTTTACAGAAAAATTACATGAGTGAAGATGTTATAAAAATGTATTTTAAATGAAAGTATACCTTTATATAAAATTTATATTATATATTAATGTAAATTTTAAGAAACTGCTGATGCAAACTACACACATCCATTTTATACTTATTCAGAGAAATAAGTATTCTCAGTGGCAGCTATGTGTAGTGCGACATATCAATAATACAATAAGTAGTATAAATAGGCTACAATTGTGAAGCACTTTTAAAACCACAGTTTAATTTTCACAAAAACTGAACTTGTCCTCATCTTGTGTGTGTGTGTGTGTGTGTGTTTGAGAGAGAGAGAGAGAGAGAGATGGATGGATGGATGAGTATTTTCTCTCTCTCTCTCTTTCTGATAGGGAGTGTACCGTGTTTTGATGCTGGATTTGATAGATTTGTTTGTGGCCATATTCATTTGCTGTGGATCAGAAAGCTGACGGGCCGTAAAATGAAAATTTGCCTTCAGATTTTGGGAGCGCTGTGTGTCGCGCGCTGCTCTCACAGGATTACAGAAACACAACATGCTGCAGTCAAACACAATGCTTTGTGTTTGTCTCTGGCCGCTGCTCCACCACACATTCTGTTGTTCCCCTGAAATGTTCTATTATACTTTTATTGCTATTTTTCCTCCTAACATTAATATTTTAGAAACAGGCAAAGAAAAAACACTCAGAAATACACACAAAGCCAAAACAAGACAACCACTTAAACACAGGACACAATTACATAACTACTGCATAAATGCATAATAGCACAACACATGCACTACATGCATTATATTGGCAGCTGCAGTCTACAGGTGCTGAACGACAGTAAGCTCCATTCACGCTTCTCTCGCCTATGACTGGAGCGACAGTAATGGAAGAGCTGCTGCGAGAGATAATTAGATTAAATGAAAATGCATGTTGTCTGGGAGTGACGTCCTAAACATCTAATTAAAATGAATTTGCTGCAGAACAGGCGGGACAGACGCTGTCTTCTTAACAAATAACAGTGGCCAAAAACCACACAACTCAAGACAACGAAGGATGCAAAACATTCAGACAGCTGCTGAAAAGAGGCATTATTAAAATATTACATATATAAGGTACATATTCCACATAAAATAGGGTAAAACAAATTGAATAGAATTTTTTTTTTCTTTCCTATTGTGACGTATATCCGAGTGATGCAGAACAGGACTTATTGTGGGTGTTGCAAACTGAATAGGAGGATTGTTTCATGAAAATAAATAAATAAATAAATAAATAAATAAAATAGAATTGTTAATTTGGATTTCATGGTGACTTTAACATTCAGATGGCAATTCTACATGGAAAGCAAAAGACACATGACAACACAAAAACACCCAATGCAAAAATACTCTATTTCTGATGTCAAGATATAAAAGTCATCCATCCATTCATTCATCCCTGAAAGTAAACATGAAGTGAAAGTTGACTAAACTTTAGCATATAAATGTGTCCTTCATTTCCCGGACCACGAAGGTTAGAATATAGTGGATCCTTTGCAGTCTAGCCTATCCCAAGATTCATGGTGCGCCAAAGACCACTGGATTACACTTCTAAATGTAAGTATTAGGTTTCAACTGTAGTGATTTTACTTTCGCCCATCCAAGAATGCTAATTACTGTACTAATTGGTACTCACATCACCACTGACATTGTGATTTTTGGATAACGTTTCACTTAAGGTGTGGTTATGAGTACATCAGATGACCACAAGACTGTCTTCTGAGAGGTTGGATCTGCTGCTGGGAGAGGCCTTTTGGGGCTGCTGAAGATGATGCCCCAATGCAGAAATAGTTTTTTTTTTTTTTTTTTTTTTTTTTTCTGGGATGTCTAATTGTCGGAGAATGGATTTGAAGTGTTTTTGGAACCAAAAGCATGTAACTGGTTTGTTAGAGTCATCAATGATAGAGGTTCAAAAGGGGATTTAGCCTGATAGCTTCTAAATTGTAGGTAAGCAAAAACGGATTGGTATGCTCGGGAGAGCTCACACCGCTTTTTGACAGGAACAGCTCATGCATCTGATAGGTGAGCCCTACCGGCTGATGGTTAGGATACAGTGTGATTTGAAACAACTGAACGGGAGAGCCCAAGTAGCCTCCAGTGGGAGCAGCTCACGGCCTCGGGCAAGTGGACCCTACTGGGTATAATATGAAGTGTGCTCCTGTGGAAGTGGGAGGTAAGACCCTGCTGTGGCAGTGAAGTAGAAATATTTTCACTATTTGAGTGGAGTGATGGTGTTAATTGAGGCACACATGGTGAGCCTGTAGGTTTGAGAACCTGAGAACAAGCTGGAGCTAAAGAATTTAGCTGATAAGGGTTCACTGAGCTTCTTTGGTGTGGAAGCGATAAGATCGAATATACAAAAGCCTCCAGCGACCAGCCACTGAGAGTTTGAATCTGATGTTGGGAGAGGCCTTTTTGAACAGCTGGGGTTGCTGCATCTACAGTATGTGAAACGAAAGACTAGAAAAGTGATCTGGTGGGATGCTGAGCTGGGGTGGAAGATAGGCAGTCTGGGCCTGTGCCACTAGTGGAGGCAGCCTCATGCTAGGGTCCATGGTTGGAGATGTAGGCCAGGGACAAAAAGAGAGTTTGAGACTGATGACTGGGCCTAAGCCGCTAGTGTAGGCATCCTCAGGCTAGGGGCTGCTGAAGGAGCTGTAGGCCACTGGTAGGGGGAAAAAGGTTAGAAGCAGTGGGAGGAGGAGGAAGTGTTATCTGGGCCTGCGTAGCTAGGAGCTGCAGGCCATGGACAATGGGAGGGGTAGAGATGGCGGGATGAAATAGCTGAGACAGCTGAGCTTGCTTCACTAGCAGAGGCAACCTAACACTAGGGGGAAGGCGTTTGTCAAGAGGAGCGGACATTACTGAACAGGGTGTGGTGCCAGGAAAAGCAGTGATGTGTGGCTGAGCAGAGGGAGAATGAGGTGAACTAATAATTTCTCTTTCCGGTACAGACTGCATTATAGCCTATGGGGCTGTCACAGGATTAATGAATGACTTAAACCTAAACCGAAGACTTGAGAGGTGCTTCTCCATTCCAGTGCTGTGATGGGCTGTTGGCTTCAGATAGGGCACACACAGTGTGGCCCACACTTTTTTCCTCTGTGGAACTCATATGCATAAAGCACACAGTTGGAAGTCTTTAAAGTTTCTTTAAAGTTTTACCAATGCATTTCTCACTTTCCAAACCACCACCAGAATACCTCCAGAATATTCTAAACAAATAGAGTCCAAACAAGATGGAAAAAGATTGAACTGTCATGCATTCATTCATTTAAACCATCAACAGCTGAATTTGTGTAAGATGTCGCACTACAAATAGTTGTCACTGAGAATACTTATTTCTCTGAATATGTAATGACTGAGACAAATCAGACACATACTTATTTGTTACATTTAACAAATAATTTTTAAAGCCCACTCTTAGTAATGAAGCATCCCCTGAAAAGAGCCACAAGAACAGAAAAGGCCTCAATCACCAGGGCTACCATCAGATAAGATGGTTTTATTGCTGTGAAAAATATGGTCACGTGGAAAAGCAGAGGCCATGGGTAAGACCCATAGCACTTAAAACAGACTTTCCTGCATTAATTTATAGATGAACTGATCTATAAATGAACATGCATTTTTTTTTTTTTTTTTTTTTATGGTATTTTGTTTTATGCATATTTTATGATAGAATCAATGGTTAATGTAACTTCACCTATACCAAGTTTGAGGCCTACGAGTTTGTATTTTGAATATTTAAATGATCATGGATATGATATGCCGATACATGTTCAACATATTAGTATTGCAAGAATCTTTAATAGTTTCTTCATCAGCAACCAATCCAGTTACATATGCAAACAATCTGCTTGAGACTAAGGATCGTAAATGTTTCCCTCCAGGAGTTTAAGATAACACTGGCTCACTGACCTGTGGAGGTGGGACCTCCACATAGAGTTAAAAGGCACTGTCAGTGTGACCGCCCTCTCTTCTGTCTCTGACTGATTTCCTTCTCCTGGTTGCTCTGCATTGCCTCTCCGGCCCAGGGCCAACAGGCATCAACCAGTACTCAAGCTATGTGCTTACCCAGGAGAGAGAGAACGCTCTTCCAACTACAAGAGTCAAACTAACTATGCAAGTTTGTCAATTTAATGATTCCTGGTCTTGTTACACATGCTCTAAATGCTGTACATGCTAAGAAAGAATTATTTTTCTTTGGTCATGAAAAATACCCTTTTTTTAGAATTAATATTCAATACTGAGTGTTTGTTGGACAAATTGATTAATTATTTGTGATGTTAGTGTAGCTACATCAAGTTAATCTGATTAACAGTTCCAAATATTCATAATGAATCATAACAAGTTATGAACAATTATTAATATTTCCCCTTTGAGCTAATTTGCTACAAGTATGAAATGGATGTGTGTGCATCAGTTTTAAGGTTTCCAAATACAGTTATGAATGGATTTGGATGGATCATTGTGATCTCTCTATGTTTCACCCACTACTGCTGCATCCGGAGGTACTGGGGAATTTTTATGGCAGTCACAGAACAAGACCTTAGCAATTAGGTTGCATGTCGGGTGAAGTGCAGAAACTGCATGTGGACAAATGAGAGGTCCTTACCGGGCTTGGTTCCAGAGGTCTTCTTCTTGCCCTTTAAGAGGTGTCTGGCTGTTGTCCTAGTATCTTTATCTGATGGTGTTGGACAGTTTGTTTGTGTTAGTCCACCAAGATCCAATCAAAATGTAGCAAACCTTTGTCCACTGCTACTGACAGAGAGGGGTCCGGCCATAAACTGGGCCCTGGAATGTGCTGTTCACCACACAACTTAACTGAAAAGACAAACTTAACAGCTGTTCAAATGTTGATATATCTTAATAAGCAGCATTTTTATAGTTAGTTTACAGTAATGTACATAAATGGACCAAGGTGAACATATTCAGACAGGTTGTGAACCCTGTTCAGACAGATAACCTTCAAAAAAGTCCAGTACAAACATTACAAACAACGGCAGCTGTCATAGTTGCTAGGTGACAAGAGCAATCCACCTAGGCTAGACCATCCCATTTAACAATGCTCGGTTCAACCTTCCTGGGCTGTGTTCCAGTTAGTTTTTTTATGACCTTCCCTCACTACCTTCCCTCAGTCTCATTGACTCAGATGTACATCATTGCTTACTGTTGGGGATAAACAGTTTAGGACCCTTGAAACCAGATATTTTGAATAAAAACCGGGAGTCAAAGTTAAAAAAAAACAAAAAAAAACAATAATAAATTGAAGAAAAATTTAATGAAGAATAGTTTGCAGTTTCATCAGCAGAAGCCAGCTTCAAGTCTCACAAGGAGTTCGTAGGCCGCTCTGCGTACATTCACATTTCCACAACAATTATACTCTAACGGAGTCAACTAAATACGTCATTACTTCAGGTTAAATGATTGATTGGCTAAGAAAAATAGACAGATTTGGTAATCTTCCACACATGGACAGATAGTTAGAAGCACATCTCCATTCGTCACAATGTTGACAAGGGGGCTCTGGATTTAGGTACTGGATGTCCTTTTGGGGTCATGACATGGAGTCTGCTGGTCTCAAGCAGAGTGCCAGTTGTCCACCATACAAAGGACCTGCACAGAACACTTAGCGCACATACACAGATACATGTTTCACAGCTTCTTCAAGGCTGAAGTTGATCTGACCTCTGCTCTGAGCAGGAACTTTCCCAAAACATACTGATAACATATTCTTTTCTCTCAGTGAGAGGTACAGACAATATCTAAAATTATTTTCTAGTGTTTGAAAAAGGAAAATAAATGCTTTAACATACATTGAAGAAGTCATTCAAATAATTTAACAGAAAGATACATTTTGATTAATAACTTAAAAGATATTTATATATATATATATATATATATATATATATATATATATATATATATATATATATATATATATATATATATTGAAGCGGCAGTGGATTCCAGAATCCACACCTTCATTACGTTGCACGAGTGCCCACTACTGGCGGAACCTTTGCAATGGGCTGAATTGGAATGTCCTAAGCCCTTGATCACTTGAAATCTGCAATGGAGTTAATTTATTATTATTTTTTTTCCCCTTACAAAATTGTTTGATGCAGCATTCTATATGTATATATGTGTGTTTTAAATGTTTAAAAAATAATTAATATATCATAGAGTTGTTTGTGGTGGGGTAAATTAAACGCGATATGCGGTGACGTCATAATCGTGTTGCATTGTGGGTTATGGTTGCTGCCTGAAGTGTACATATGAAGTAGACTCGCTCCCTTGGTCAAAATCGAGGGAGCGAGGGTCTGTCCATATAAACTTCCCTCGTCCAGTTCATGAAGTGGAATGCACTTTAAAATGGCAGCAGGGATTCCCCCGAGGGGAAGTGCTTAGGGAAGTTCGCAAGTGCGTGTCTAAGGCTGCGTTCCAGTTCGTTTTTTAAATGCCCTTCCCTCGCTAACTTCCCTCAGTCTCGTTGACTCGGATGTACGTCATTGCTTACGTTGCAACTTTTTGAAGTTGATGTGTAAGAAAAGTTTAGATACAGATTAGAGTAATGTCATTAAACATTTAGATTACACACATTTTTAAAGAATAGAGCTTAATTGGCAAACACTTGCAGCCATAACACTTATATACAGCACCAGTATGATATAGTTGTGTTGGTTTTAGCTGGTTGAGTGAGTGTACAAGGTTGAGGAGGATAAAATTTTGTTTAGATATGAGTCTGTGTGATGTTGGTACACTGGTGACAACTGTAACACACATTTGTTGTCTTGTTTGTCCGATGTGAGTAGTATGTGTTGACGGGTCTTCAGGTGCGCTCATACACTGAGCGTCTAATAACCAATTATTCCCTCCACACACACCTGTGACCTGAGCAGAGTCTGACATCTGACACACAAAACACACTTTCCATCCATCTTCTGTGTTCATTCACTTCATCTGCCCATCTCTGCCGTGTCTGTCATCATGCCGTCAAGAGTTGCACCATTTGCTCCTGATACTTGAATCAGAGCCTGAATTCTCAGGACAGAAACTATAATTTTCTTAGTGTTTTTTTTTTTTTTTTTTTTTTTTTTTTAGATATATAATTAGGGCCGGAGAACCAATGGTGTGAGGATCCTATTGTAATTGCTCAGTCAATTCTTCTTCTTCTCCAAAATGAATCACATTTTTTAGGGCCTAAACATACTTAAAAACTCATGACACTTTGCACACATCAGAAGTGGTGAAATTTTACGTCTGATATGGGTTTCAGAATTAGGTGTGGCAAAATGGCTTGATAGCGCCACCTACAAAATTTCAATTACGCGCCGTTCGTGCTACGATTCACCTACAGATATGAAATTTGGTAGACACATGTTACACCCCAATACCTAAAAAAACCAGTCCCCGGGTTCAAAATCTGAAAACCCAACAGGAAGTGAGATATTTAGAATTTTCTCTGCAATTTTTTTGCAGTTTTTGCCATTTCCAGATGTTGTACTTTAACAGCCTCCTCCTAGAGATTTAATCAGATCAACATCATATTTGGTCAGTCTAATCTAAAGGCCTTGGCAATGTTAAATTGTGAAGATCTTGAGTTTTCATTGAAGGGCGTGACCGTGGCGGCCTGACAAATCTGATGTTTTGCCTTGAAAGAGGAAGCTGTTGTAACTCAGGTATACATTGTCCTATCTGAAGAGTCCTGACCTGAAGACATCTATATGCAGTTAGTCATAGCACCACGTGCTGGCAACAGGAAATGGCATGCTTTGCACTGTAATTCACTCCCAGAAACACATTTCAGTATGGCATGAAGTACCAAACATGCTAGAAACACGTTAAATCATGCAACACTTGGCTAAGTGCTAATGTATGCGATTAACACTACGAAAGTTGTTGTAACTCAGGCAAACAATGCCTGATCTGCTCCAAACTTCACGTTTGATATTAGTCCTGGCCTAAAGACATCTACATGGCAATATTCAGTAATAGTCAAAGCACCACCTGTTGGCAGCAGGAAGTGTGGCACGACAAAATGACTTTTCCATATTTCTCCTGTATTTACTCACTTACACGCATGTCGCCCACTATTCACTGTTTTACTAAGGCCACCGGGTGGCAGTGGCCCCAGGTGCGAGGGTCCTTTCATCACTGCTTTCAGTTTTAATATACATTTATTTTTTTAATGCATTGCTGTAGAGCATGTAGAGCAACTAGCAATGCCAGTTTGATCCCCAGGAAATACATGAATTGATCAAATGTGTACCTTGAAAAAAATATATTGCTTTGGATAAAAGCATCTGCCAAATGCATAAAAGTGTAATTTTTAGTTTAAATTATTAAAACAGTTGCTCCATACTAGGTTTATTGGACACATTTTTCAGTGTGATATTTGTTGGCCTCGCTTGCATTTGCTGAGGAAAAGCATTTCTCTGGGTGTGACAGCGGGGTATAACATGTCAATTTTCACAGAAGTAAACTGCTGATAGCAAGGCTGCAATTTATATAATAGACCTTTTTTTTTTTTTTTACAAATATACTTTCTTTCTCTTCCATGTACACACACATACTGACAAAGTGCAATGTTAGCATTTTTACGGGCAAATACAATTTTACTTTTGAACCAGGCTGCTAAATTGCATTTCACAAACCGTCATGAAACGTTGGCATGGTTGAATTGAGTGCCGATTCATGTCTGCCGTAATTGAATACTGTATATGAAAAGTACAATTTCAGCATTGCTTGCTTGGACGTGTGTCTGCATTGGACACATTGAGATGGCTACTTTTCCTTTATGATTCTTGAATGATAGCACAAATATTTTCATAAAAGAGAATAATCACACACAGGCCACTGCTGACAGCTGCAGGGTCAGATTTAAAGCATAACACATGCACCTGATGAATATTTCATCAATATTTGTGCTTGCAAACTGAAAACATGGCCTTTTCAAATAATTTATTTTCTTACAGCCTTTTAGAAGATTTTTTTTTTCTTGCTGCATTAATTCATTTTAGAGAAACTTTCAAATGACTAAACCTCTGAAGGCAGGAACACACCAAGCCGACGCCAACAAACTAGTGGCAATGAAAGCAGACTGCGGGGTTGGCTCACGTCGGCAGCGTCTGGGTCCACAGTTGCCCTGACACACCAAACCGATGCTCGACAGCCGATGGCCAAGTAGCACGTCCGTTCTGCGCCTGCATAAGATGAAATGCCTTTCCGTACCAGCAGGTGGCAGTAGCTGAACAGCCAATCAGAATGATCAGATGGCCCAACGGACCGACGAGCTCCAACGCTGATTCAATATGTATAATCGGCCGTAAAAAAGCTGACGAGGACCAACTTCAGCCAACGGTGCAGAACACACTAAGAAAACTTAGTCGGCCGATGAACAAAAACTGCCCGATGGCTGACCGTTGGCTGACCATGTGTTCCTGCCTTAATGGTCCTTACCATGACCTCTGATTGTCAGCGAGGAGTTGAAACAAAAACATGACAAACAGAACAACTAGGGGTGAGCGTTTACGATAACAATATCATGATATAGTTATTTTGTGTTATTTTATCTCATTTCTGTTATTAAAAATAAGAAAAAAGAAGTAAATTACAAATAGTAGGATAAATACAGTATAACTGTCACATTTTCATGGAATTTTAGTTTGCTTGTAATTTTTCCTGTTGTCTTTGTTCACGTTTCCCGCCACTTGTTTTGTTGCCATGGATATTCATTTAATCATCACAGCTGTTCGTATTTGAGTTTGTTATCATTGTATACTTCACAAGTTACTGTGTTTCTTCAGGTCATGGTCGGTTATTGTTTGTGTATCACAAGCTGTTACGTTTCCTGTGGACTATCTAAGCGTGTTTGATTAAATACCTTTATTTTTTAATTGGATCTTCTTCTGTGGACTTTATCCTCTGAGACCATGACAATAAATATATGAAATATAGCTGCAAGCAGCAATTACGGGGCCAAGCACAAAAACGGCACAAGAAGCCAGCCAACATGGCTGTGAGCATCAGACCAACTGCAACTGTGAGCAATTAAAGACGTATTAAGATCATTTTAGGAAAAAGAGCTAAAAAATGATCAAAAATGAGGATTTACTGGTTCATCACTTTCCACCAATAGGTGGCGGTGTGTCCAAATTGTTGTGGTATGGTCAGAGTGAGGTGACAATGACACTTGCAAAGTTTGGTGTCAATATATCAAAACATTGCAGAGATACAGCTTCAAGAGTGGGTTTTGCATCATGCCTCAAATTCTTTGCTCTGGTATACGAAAACGGTTTGACGTGTTGACTTGAAATCCATGACTTTTTGTCGGCATGGTCTGAAGATGATACGGTTCGCTTTTGGTGAAAATCGGAGCAACGGTCTAGGAGGAGTTCGAAAAAGTAGGTTTTTAAAGAAAAACAATACGGCGGACAGGAAGTTCGGCCGACTATGGAAAATTTGATGTCTATGTTCTCAGCATGATCCAAGGAATTGACTGAGACCAGTTTCATTACAATCGGTTAATATAGTCAAAAGTTATTAGCATTTTCGTAAATTGACCACAAGGTGGTGCGGCGACAAAACTTTTTGAGTATTGTAAGGGCATGGTGCCAAAGACACATACCAAGTTTCGTAACGATACGCTAATGCGTTCGTAAAATACAGCATTTTAGCACAAAATTCAAAATGTCCGATATGGGAAAATTGGATATCATTCGACTCGGCATGATGCCCTGAATCAAACGAGACCAAATGTATGATTTTTGGACAAACCCATCAGAAGTTATAAGCAAAAATATTTATTTTTCATATCTCTGCACCAGTAGGTGGTGCTGCGCCGAAACACTGCACGATGCCTCAGGTCATGCTTGTGATGACATGTACCAAGTTTGGTCTGAATATGATAAAGCGTTGCGGAGATACAGCCTTACGTATATTTTTGCAAGCTCTACGTTCATTTCGTTCGCATGTTTTACGAAAACGGTTTGAGGAATCAACTTGAATTCCATAACTTTTTGTCGGCATGGTCTGAAGATGTTCTGGTTCAATTTTTGTGAAAATCGGAGTAACGGCCTAGGAGGAGTTCGAAAAAGTAGGTTTTTCAGAAAATTCAAAATGGCGGACAAATTTTCATGACGGAAAATGACGTCATATAGTGCAATCGATTCGTCTTGACCCAAGGAATCAGAGGAAAAAAATAATTTTATTTCCAGCCCATACGGTTCAAAAGTTGTTAACATAAACAAAACTTTACACACAAACACAAGTGAGTTTTAGAGTAGGTTTGGAGTTGACAAATCCAGATAAATCCAACCTGGTTTAGTTCAGGATCAACAGTTGCACAACGCTCGGTATAAACTTTCTCTATCAACTCAGGTTTAATCCAGAGTTTGCAAAGCGGGTGCACCTGAAAGTGGAACAAAGAGAATGTCAGTTTGATTCACTTCTCACGAGAGAGCCGCGCAATTCATGTCGCTTCCGAAGATTAAGAAATCGTTATAAGAATATGAAATTAAATGCATTTACATAAACACTGCTGCAGTGAAAGTTTGAGAAGGCAGCTGAGAGAAAATATCTGACTATATCAATGTATGTGAATCAAACAAATAGACCAAATAAATAATATAGTTTCACAAAGAGCTCAAAAGAATACATGTAAGCTTAATCTGTTTAAAAGTTTTATATATTATTATTCAATATTGTCAATTAATATAATAGGCCTAATTATATGAATATGTCATGAATTATTCATAATTTGAATTTATTTGATATAAATATAATGAATAATTAACAGCAAATGTTAAGCAATTTTGTCTCTAAAATGTTTTCTGATAAACTGATTTAATTTGGAGAGAGAGATGCAGGGGGAGTTGCTTTATTGCATCATATATATGTCACTTTACTCTCAGCTGATTGGTCGAGTTTGGGTTTGTGATCTCTAACTCAGAATAAAACCTGCTCCGGAGCAGGTTAGCCGTGTAGCGCAAGTTACCATAGCAATGAAACCCACTAAAAACCAATCCACCTTCATAAGCCCGAAAAACCAAGAGTTTGCTCAAACTAATCTTGAACTTATTTGGGTAGAAACTGAAACCAGCTTTGTGCAACAGGCCAAAGAATTGCACACACAAAATGCAAAATGCCTCACATCTCTTGCAATATTAAGGAATTACCTTTGTTCCAATAAAAATCAATGTAACTTTTCAATAAAACTAATAAAAATATAAATTGAAACTGAATAAAATGTCTTTGAAACTTAAAAAAATAAATTGCAGGCAAAATGTTTGACTTTGTTTTTAATGCACTGCATGTTTTGCTAACTGTTTCTCCTCTTTCTTTCACTGATCTGTACTTACAAATGTGTTTCCAAAGTTTTCATTTATGCTTCTGAAGTTTTCGTTTACGATCCCATAGTCCCAGTCCCAGAGTTTTCGTTCGTCTTTCTGGCACAAAGCTCTCGCTTGGGTGGGACCAGCAGTGGTGTGTTCTCATTGGCTACTGAGTTTTTCATTGACAGCTTCTTGACCTGGAAGTGAAGACATCAGTGTTGCATTTACAATTACATGTTGTGGAGATGAGCATCTGTAAGTAGCTTCTTATTTCATTTTAGAGAAATAAAGATGGGAGTTTTTATTATTTTTCTGTATTTATCTGCTGCCACACGATGGTCCCAGGTGAAAAAAAAAAACTACATTTCAATAAAGTGCTCTATTTTCATGCACTAATTTTTTGCTTAATATACTAAAAATTCTCCTTTAGCACTTCTTAAGATAATCTTAAGAACATCTAAGTGTAGTCAACTGTGCCATTTTTGACACATAATGAAATGTGAACTAAAAAGTGCTTTTAATATACTATCTTTGTATTTAAAAAATACATTTAGTTACCACTTGTAGTACACTAAGTGGTAACTAAATATATTTTTAAATACAGACATGGTAACTAATGAACTAAAGCAGGGTTTGCACTATGATTTATAATAGTCCTTTACGACTGTTGCTTGACAGTGTAACGGAACGGGACTCAGGCATGGATCCATTTGCAGTGCTTTATTAAATAACAGCGTGGTCGTACAGGCAGGGTCAAACAGGAACAAACAGGAACAGCAAGGGACAGGCAGAATCACTTTGGTAAAGTTGGTTTTATATTTGCACATTCGGACATCCGTATTCAATAGCCTTGTTAATCACACTACATTGGACATTCAGTGGACATTCACAAGTAAATATGCCATTAAAACAATACTTGCCTATTTTGATCGACTGTGAAAAATGTTGTAAGTTGACAATCATTGGTTGTCAATATCATATTGCTGCTTAAAATTCGCAAACATTAATTTATTGCACATTTATTGGAAAGTCTGAATTTATCAGAAGTCCGAATGTGCGAATATAAAACCAACTTTACCGAAGTGGCAGAATCGTGGACAGGATACAGGCAATGGTCAGGACAGGCAGATATCACTCACAGGTCAGGATACAATAAACAGTCCAAAGGCAGGCGACAGAGAATCGTAAATGGTAAACAGACAGGATTGGTAACTGGCAGACAATATAATAACGCTCAGAATTGCAACACAGGTTAACAAGACTTCGCAATGAGGTGGTGTGTGAGTGAGTCTTAAATAGTCCAGATAGTGTGCTTCAGCTGTATGTGGCAATTGATGATTGGTGTGGAATGTGTGCATGTGACTGGCAGGGAGGATTATGGGAATTGAAGTCCAGGAACTGACAGGAATTGTGACAGACAGACTGTACGAACATGATCCCAGCTGTAAGCCCTGTGACACAGTGGGATCTCAGTTGTCTTTAATGTCAGACTGTACAGCAGTCAAGACCCATTTACAATCCAATCCAAGATCCATTGGGGATTTACATCAATCCGTGACACATTCTGTGACTGTAAGCTGCATTACATTTGGGATAGAAATGGTGGCTAGCAAACAAAAACTATCTCTATTGTTCATTTTGATTATGGCATTTTAAATGGCTTGAACGAAAAATGGAATGGAGTGAAAGGTGAATGGAGAAAGTGGCAGTTTGTTGTCTTACTAATTGCGTCATCAGGTTGTCGTAGGAGAAGCCACACTGCAGGACTATGCATCAAATCTTCTGTCACTGCCAGAATTTCGTTGGAGGTAAAATTTTATTGCGATGGTCATTAATCGGATGTTGGCGAACATGTCAAACTTAAGATCAAAAACTTCAGATTTTGGCCCAGGATCAGAGGAATCTTTTAGGATTCTCAAAAATCTTAGCCAAAATTGTACAGTGTGAACCCTGCTTAAGACAAAGAAAACATACACAGAAAACTGAACAGGACACAGTACAAATCAAAGATCACAACTCAAACAAAAATCAAACCTAGAAAAGACATGACACTGATGTGAACTCAAAGGTCTGTTTGTTCTTCATCACCAACCCTTGACATCTACACACAAAAACTCAAACACGGCAGAACAGGATCACAGTGTTGTGAGGTTTGTGTTTTAATAACACAGCTGTCCGTCTCCTTCCGCAGTCAGTGTGGGATGCATTTTAGAATTCTTTGCTTTTGCTGTTAATGGTAGTGTTTATTCACGCTGACCTCATACCGATCTCTGCGGGCCATTTTAACAAAAAACACATGATCAGGAAATCAGAACAAACCACAAACTGATTCCGCCAATGGCAGCCATTTTCCCACTTTCCCTGAAGATAAACTGTGGAATATTTTGAGCTTCTTCAAGTCAACATGAAACTGTGTTTGTGACCCATGTATCTGTCATTATATGATATTTCTCAGTGAAACAAGAAAAAAACTATTTGGGGCAGTATTTTGTCCATCGGGAATTTAATGGTTGCTGAAAAGTGTCTCTGTATGTAATGACTGTGACATCGGTGGAAAATTAAAGTCATTTAAGAGGTGGGTCAAGAATTTTCATGAAGATTACAGTCTATTATTTATTTATTTAGTGACATTGTAATAACATACACTGTTACAATATGGTAAAAATGTACTTCCTAATATACAACAAGGAATTATCGTAAACATATGCTTTAACATCATTTATTTTGTAGAACTTGAATGGCACATAATTAAATATATTTGTAATGATGAAGTTGCAATTTAATACATTTAAAGGTAATGTTCCATCATAGAGGCTTGGGATTAGATGCATAAGAAATTAGTCCTACACACAAGACCATTTTAAGGACAAAAACCTGACAAATGTCTTGAAATACATTAATTTGAGTCGTGGCTGCATTACTACCTCGGGGTGTTCTGTCATCAATTATTCCTTATGTGTAAAATATTTAAAATATATTAACTTTAAAGGTGTAGTATGTAAGAATGACAGCTAGTTGTTGAAATGGGTACTGCAGTCCAAATTCAAAATATTGTTTGCCCCGCCCCATCTTGGACTTTGGGTTCAAACCATTGAAGACTGAACCCAATCTGTCTAAATGTCTTTGATTGAGACACTGACCTTGAAGAACCAGATCTGATTTGGTTCTTTCTGAACAATGCTCTGTTGACAGGGTACTGCTGATCTGGATGTCTCTGAACTGTAATTACCTGGAGTCAAGGGTTGATGTCAACATGTCGACTGCGGTGTGAAGAACTGACGCTCGGTGGAGCTGATGAACTGCCTGTGAGGAGGAAGAGGGAAATGTCACTTTTTGTGCTGGATCAAACCGGCTTCTTTCCTCTCAAAGGTAATGGAACTGTCATCTTTTCTCTGGCCGATAACGATCTGCTTTATATCCCCCACAAACTGACTGCCTCTCTCTCTCTCTCTCCATCAGTCTTTCTCTTTTCTGCTCTGCTCAGGTCATGCAGGAAAAGCAGGTGTTTCAGGAGGTTTGGGACTGATATCTGCCCTGTTCTCAGTCAAGGTTATTATACACCCACTTCATTATTACTGCTGCTTGATAAGGCAAGCATCACTCTATCGATTCCATAGGTAGGATTAGTGATTTGACAACATAAACTTCATTGGAAGTTTAGTCCTGGCAACCTAGCAAACCACCCAGAACACCCTAGCAACACATAGCCTCTCAGATCACATTATTATCCACATATCCTGGCAACATTTCAACAACTCCCATGAATCCACTTATGTTTTCTTCAGAAAATGAGAAAATCAATGGAAGATCTATGGAAAATAACGGTTTCACTGTTATTAACATTGTGAGGCTAGTAAATAAGTAAGTAAATACAATTGAATAACAAACTACAGTTAAAATTATAATCAAAAACTTTGTGTTTTGGTATGTTAGTCAACACATCAAAATAAGTGGAATTCTTTAAAGCAAGACAAAAGATTATTCTAGATTATTAAAAATTTGTCTAGATTTAGTCCTAGACTAAAATGCATGTTGAGCTGTTTTAAAGGGATAGTTCACCCAAAAATGAAAATTTGATGTTTATCTGCTTACCCCCAGCGCATCCAAGATGTAGGTGTCTTTGTTTCTTCAGTAGAGTTAAAAGTTAAAAATCATCATTTGCGTTTTACTGAAGAAACAAAGACACCTACATCTTGGATGCTCTGGGGGTAAGCAGATAAACATCAAATTTTCATTTTTGGGTGAACTATCCCTTTAACTGAAAGCACCTTGCTCTGGCATACTTTAAAATATGTCAGTGCCATTGTTTTGTCTCAAGATGCACACCAGTAAAGTTTTGTTTTTGTTTTTTTTCTAGGGGACATTTATTAAAGCTACTTTAATGCCCTAATTGAACTAAGGTCTAATCCTGGCTTAATCTAAGCTCTGTCTGTGAAACTGGGCCAATGAGTATTAGTAGACTGTTAGGTCAGGGTTAGGGTTAGTAGAATAAGTTGTCATGTACTTGCAAAGTCTCTTATAATCAGTAGAATATCTGTTGGGGAAGCATCAAAATTGGCCACCATAGAAATTAAATGTTACCGCTTTTGATATTGGAGCAAATGGGAACACAAGGGCCTGGTTTCACAGACAGGGCTTAGCCTAAACCAAGATTAGGCCTTAATTCAACTAGGATATTTAAGTAGCTTTTATAAACGTACACTAGAGAGAAAGAAAAAAAAAAAAAAAAAAAAAAAAAAAAACATTACTAGTGTGCATCTTGAGAAAAAAACAATGGCACTGACATATTTTAAGATATGTACAAGTACACGCTGATTTCAGTTAAAACAGCTCAAACATGCATTTTAGTCTAGGACTAGCTTAAAGGGTCATGAAACCCCAAAACACTTTTTTTGAGCTGTAAACAGATATGTATAGGCTGCATATCATTGAAAACACTAAAGGTATTCATTAATGTTATTCATAAGTGAAAAATAGTTATTTTTGCATTTTTCAGAACGATTTCTGTCTTCCTGTTTGAAAAGCTGAGTCGGAGCAACGTCACAAAATCTGACGTCATCGTGTACTTTTGAACATGCTGACATAGATTCTCGATATATATATTCTTGACATAAAGCTCATTCAATCCAATCACTGCACTGTAGTATGCATTCGATTATAATTGCAGTATTATGCATGAGGAAGTGTCACTTTTCTCGCCTCGGTCTCTTGTCATTCAGAGACATATCGTTGGTGTTCGTTTCCTCAGTGCTACACACAATGTGTTTTCCTGCGACGCGACCAGAGCAGAGGTTTGTGTGCATGTGGATTGTTTTGCTGTAATCTACCAGCACAAACGGAAAATATGTTCGCGTGAGATCGCATAACAACGGAGAAAATGTCCCAAAAGTGCGGCTCATTCTCCTCTGCCTGCTCTAGCTGCGTTCAAACATGCGAGCCGTAGGCTATTTCCCTCAGCACAGCACGTGTGTTGTTTGTATTTTGCTCGCGATGCGGTCAGAACTGGAGTTTGAATACGAACACATGAAAAATATGATTGTTATTATGATATACACGCGGAGCGCGCATATGATCGCTTTCAGCACGGAGCTCCGCGATGAGTTTAATAACACTAGACACATGGCACATAGCTCATACAGAATAAAGTATCCGTGTTTAAAGTTTTTATTTCACACATTCTCCTGCACCAAACATTAACCAGCACGGTGTAGTTATGCACACATATTTCATCAAGTCTTCTTCAAATGAATTATATGTGCAAACTGGACACTGATACAGTGGTGTAGTCTCTCTGAACGCGACGACATGATTATTCTAAAAGACTGATTTTGAGACTGCAGTGCTTGTAAATGTAATCGAAGTAGCCTATTATTAGCCCCATTAAATATTCTTTCACATTTCTCCCTTGTGCTTGGGAGTTTGTTGTCATTCTCTCCATGCTCATATATTAATATTCATTATGTCTGTGCTTCATTGCTTGTTCTCTACCCCCTTCCCCCCCTCTACACTCCCACTTTTCCAGAGCTTTACACGCCCATTTTCACAGACTTTTTGAAACTCAGAGGTGTGAACGACCAGGGTAAAACAGGGGGGTTTCATGACCCTTTAAGTCTTGCCTGTGAAACCAGGGGATGAAATATTCATTTGTTGTAGTTTCCGTTCAACACTAAGTTTACCCTTACAGAAAGAAAATATATTTCTCTATAAATGAATGATCAATATATTAAATGATATAACACTATATTTAAAAATATACAGAAAAATATATTGCGTAAGTATATTAGAATATAATGAATAATACATAAGGAATTGACGCTTTTCATATATTGAAAAATATGTGATAATATATTTACTAATATATCATAATGTATGTAATTTTAGGAATATACAATATATAGATTTATATGTGATCAGATGTGGTACTGCATGTGTAATATATTGCAGATATATTTGCTCATGCAGCATAAACAAATATACCGTATATTGAGAAATATATAACGTAATTGATTTCTTATGTTGTATAGTTATTTACAATTTAAATGTTTCATAACTTCATTTTAGTTAACAAAAGCACAAGTACACATGTCTGTACTAAAGCATTTGGCAAAGAGACTACCCAACAATTTCTTTTTAAATCAAGTAATTGTAGTCTTAATGATGTTTAGAGTTGTGACGTTCGCGAACGAACCGATTCTTTTGAACGGCTCATAAACATGAACGATGGGAGCCGAGTCGCGGCTGGAGGGGAGCCGTTCTTTCTGTCGTTCTTTTTTCCTATGCGTGTTTCACACAGATGCACACAAATGAGCTCCTCCGCGAGACAGAACAGTTATAGGGGGAGGGGCGCACCCAGCGCAGGCCAACCCTTAAGAAAAAGCCATAAAGTAAGGAACTGCTTTGTATTTATTTACATTGCATTTTGTGTTCATTTAAAACTTGTTCTTTTAAAAACATTAAAAATGTTCTTTTGTGATACTGTTCTTGTATTGAACTTTTTCACTAAAAGCTGTTTTGCACAGACATTCATTGCAGCCCACTTTGTTATTGTTCATTGACTTGAAGGGGCTGATGTCCTATTTGCAAAGTTTACAGTAGTAATAGTATGTAGTATGTAGACATTTCCATTTTATTTATTCTAATTTTATCTACTTTAAATATTTTTTGTTTTCTATCAAAATGTTGTGTGATAACAATGTTCTTGTGTGGAAGTGTTTGTAGTAAAAGCTGTTTTGCACAGAAATTCATTGCAGCCAGCTTTGTTTTTGATGTTTATTTGTGAGTAGGTATTGTATGAATAACATAAGTCAACGTAGCTTTACACACACACACACACACAGACTTTGTACTAAAGGTAAATCCAAAATAGTGATGTCACTGTCTAAGCAGAGGGATTTGTGCAACCCTATGGAATATAGTCCACACATGACAAATGAGGTAATAATCAATATTTCAGAATAATTCAAACTCAGATATTGGTGTGTGATATCCGAGTTTTAATTATTTGACTACAAATCTCACCTCATCATTCCTCCCAGTGATTATTTCCAGGATAAACTGAGATGCCCCCAAGCTGGCTTCTTAAAACTGACTAAATATTTAAAAAGAGCCAAAAGAGCCGTTCTTTTGAACGGCTCTTTGAAAGGAACGGATCGCGAAGATCCGGATCCCCTCAAAGAGCCATAAATCCCATCACTAATGATGTTCATTCAATCGTCAGCCTAACTACAGGCTCTACTCTTCAGCACAATGGTAACCCTCACAAAACCAGAAACCCTGTTAAATTTCAAAATACAACTTTAAACACTAACAGATCTCCCCCTATATTAATATTGAGCAAAACACATGAAATAACACTTAATTTTAACATTTACTCTCCTTTAACAGTCAGAAGCAAAGCATGCTCAGAACTAGAAGTCTGTCGTAACCAGTGATGGGAATAACGGCGTTATAAATAAACGGCGTTACTAACGCCGTTACTTTTTTCAGTAACGAGTAATCAAACGAATTACTTTTTCTCCCGTTACAACGCCGTTACCGTTACTAGCAAAAAAATGCCGCGTTACTATAATTGAGCTCACTGAAGCGGTTTTCATCCGAGTAGGCTTTCTCTTAGCCACAGGACCTGCAAAGATTTTTCTCTGGTGTGTGCTGCAGTTAGTCATACACAAATATAATTTTAAATTGATAATAACGATGCTCTGTGTGTGTCTGTGAGCATGCGAGCTGAGCGCGAGCTCAAACCAGAATACCCTTTATGACATGCTGGATCGAAAATATGTGAAATAAGTTTTTCTAGTCGACTAGTCATTTAAGCCATTAGTTGACTAATCACATATTAATTTAATTTCTTAAATACTGGAGAGAATAAACCTAATGATTGTAATATAGGCTATAGCACCCAAGCGCACGCATAAAGCTTGCCATAAAGAACCGGCAAAAGTAATAATTATGAATGTGACCAAAACAGCAAGGAGACATTTTAATTGTTTATTAATAAAGTAATGTTTTCTGAATCAGTGTCCGCTGTGAAGATGAAGCTGACATACTGACTCTCGTCATCTCCGCATACTGGACGTGCCTAGAGAGAGAATGCACATTTCATCCGGATTAGGCTACATAATCAGAGTAGCCCATTTCTTTTCGTTTTTAGATATTTCAAGCTTTCTATAGATATATTTCTCATGTCTGCGAGGCAAGCAGCCTATACGCTGAGTTTCGGTTCATTTAGCCTATAAGTCGCATTCCAGTTCACGCGCCAGTGATCGCGCCCACGCCTGCCATTATTATATTGTCTGCTAGATTTGCTTCTTATTTATTAAATCCAGGCAATTGGTTGATGAAACATTGATTAAAATTAAGATACAATTTTTACAAAACGAAATTCACTTTAAAGAAAGGATTTCTACAAAACAAAACTTAATGAAGTGTTTAAAATCATGTCTGACCCACTCCATGTCTCCCGATAGATTGCGTATCTTATAATGTATTCTGTCTCATGCTTTTCACTTTTCATAATCAAGTAAAGGAATTTAAAACATAACATAAGACTATTTAAACATAAATATGAAACTACATTTTCTTTAATGGCTACCAACACGTATTGTACAGTGAAGAGAAATTTCATAAGCAAGAGCGGATCATGAGTCACGAGTCGGATCATGATTAATTTATTCTTATATTTAATATTAGGGGCATTCAAGTTATTTGACTTTTTTTTTTAAGTAACGCAATAGTTACTTTCCCTGGTAATTAGTTACTTTTATAATGATGTAACTCAGTTACTAACTCCGTTACTATTTGTGAGAAGTAACTAGTAACTATAACTAATTACTTTTTTAAAGTAATGTACCCAACACTGGTCGTAACCACTGATTGTAACTCATTCCATGAATGTGTGTATGTGTGTACAATACATTCACATTAATATGGGAACATGTATGTGCAATATATGTACACAATAAAGGATAAAACTTTATGAATATTACATGTAATGCTAATTTTGTCTTCATTTCTAAATATTTTATATGTATCAATATATAGCCATACATGGTCAATGCATATATTGCAGTATATTGAAAAATATAAGCACTAGTTTCCCATATATGGAAATGTATTATGTAATATATCGCATTATATTTTGCAGTATATTCCCATATATTTTTGTTCCGTAAGGGTACCCAACTATGGTGACAACCACACAAATCATGACCACTATTTAACTTTTTTAAAGGGGGAATGCATTATTTATGCACATGCATAAAATCATGATGGTTGCAACAACTAGATGCAACAGAGTTTTTCAGTGGATGAGAAAAAAGTAATAATACAGAAACATGAGGAGTTCAAGTCCATTTTTGAGGAAAGAAACATGGTTGCTGCTGTGAAAATTGCAGCCATTTGTGTCAACTCAACATGTAAATTAATCAATTTAATTAATATGCTTTGCTTTATGACTTTATCATTTTATAACAATATATTTATAACATAAACATTTAGATGACAATGATGTACTAAAAACAGAAAGGTTTTTATTTTGTACAGATGACAACATTATCAAAACTATCCCGTTCACACAGATCCACGAAAACGACTAAAAACTCTGTGTTATGCATGCCAGACAAGTAGTTGGCGATGTCATTTAGTAAAGAAAGATTATGCGCCTGTGCATATGCTTTCATACACAAACACACATGCCTATCCACCTTATTTTTATTCTTTACTGCACTTTGATATTTCCCTATAGCAGCTAATAAATCAGAAGTCTCGCACATTCACAGAAATACCTTAATTCTGCATTGACAAATAAGGTGGATAGACTAAACATGTAATACGCATGTGCATGCTGTCACCGTTTTCACAGATTTGCATTTTACACGAAGATGACAACGGAATCATTTTCAAAAACTTGCACTTTGAAACCCATTTCCAACGTTTGCATTTACAGGCCACCAAAACGGTGTTGTTGTGTAAATGAATGGCCAAAACAGTTGTAAACGGTGTTGTTTAAATGGCCCCTAAGACTTCCTATATTGAGATAATACTTCTCACCTTTGTTGTCCACTACTGTGCATCAACTTAAAGGATTAGTTCACTTTTAAATAAACTTTTGCTGATAATTTACTCACCTCCATGTCATCCAAGATGTCCATGTCTTTCTTTCTTCAGTCGAAAAGAAATTAAGGTTTTTGATGAAAACATTCCAGGATTTTTCTCCATATAACGGACTTCAATGGGCACCAAACGGTTCAAGGTCCAAATGACAGTTTCAGTGCAGCTTCAAAGGGCTTTAAACGATACCAGATGATACCAGACAATGAACAAGGGTCTTATCTAGCGAAACGATCGGTCATTTAAAAAAAAAAAGTTTATATAAGTTTAAGTTTTATAAGCACAAATGCTCGCCTTGCTCTGTTCTGTGATGCGCGTTCGTGATGTCACGTAATACGCAATTATGTTGAAAAGGTCACGCTTGACGTAGGCGGAAGTACCGAGTACCTGCAAATACTAAGTCAAACACCGTTTACAAAAAAGGTAAAACAACAATGTCGGACGATTTTGAACTTCGAGGAGAAGATGAGTTTTTTGCCCTGCCCTACCTTTTTGAACCAGAATACACAGAGGAAGAAATTAGGCAGATGGAAGAGACTGCTGCGGTGACACACACCTCTCAAGCATCGGGCAGACGAAGATCTAACGAGACGCGGTGGTGCACATGTGGCAAATACCAACCATTGCCAACAGAGGAAGAATCTCAATGCTGCCACGATTGTACCCTTTCAATCCCACCATCAGAATCAGTCAGTAAGTTCCTGTTTCCATCTCGCTGCATTACCGGACAAAATGGATTTCCACCGTTACCGAGCAACAGCGTTTTAAGGGGGTCACACACCGGACACGAAGCTCAGCGCTGCGCCACGTCTTTAAAATGCGAACGCATTGTTTTCTATGAGTGTACACACACCGGTGTTACGGATCAACTGGGGATCATGTCAACTGGGGACATGCGCGTGCACGCAGATAGTTTTACCTGACTTTACAGCAGATGTTGGACAGCGCTAGATTCGTCACAGGGAATTTTCTACGGAGGAGATTTAAAGGCTTTCCACATTATTTGTGAATGTTTGTATTATTATTGGACTTTGTTGTTCCCCCTGTCGCGCTTCGAATGTATCAGACGCCGTTTAAGGGAAGTTCTATGCGTTTTCATGTCGCGTCTCACAGACCACGCCCAGATTATTTTGTTTACATTAGTTTCAATGGAGTTCGTTTCTGACAACAATTTTGTAGGTGCATTAAATAAAGTAGATTTACGTTTCTAAGCACTTGTGTATATGTTTTTATTATTATTTAAAAAAATATTGCTTAATTTGCCTCTCAATTTGAGCAGCAATATTTATATGGTTTAAAAATGTCAAGCATTTAAAAAATGCTAAAGGAGTTATTTAAAGCATACTCCATAAATGTTCCTAAAGAGTGGTCAAGACGGATAAACAATCAATAAATACATTCGGTTATAATTTCTAATTAGTGATACACAGATAGGATGAAGTGGATTTTTCCAGAATATTTATTTAAGGGAATGATCAACAAACATGCATAGGTGCAAAATCACAAAAAGACCTTTTAATAATACATATAGGCCTAGCTTCAAAGCAGCATTACATAAAATGCATGTGAAGAGAAATCTGTTATGTCAGAAATTACTCTCAATTTAATGTTCATATGGCAAAAATGTATGGTTCTTTGACAATAGAAGTATGGTTAGTTAACATCATTCAGTTATGCAGAAACATATTAAGGCAATAATGATTATTGGCCATAATGATTATAATATAAGGATCATTTTGCATGTTGATTCAGAGTTGGTGTCATCTAAAGTCCTCGATGGTGTTGTCCTCATCTCTTCAGGTGTTTGGGTCGTCTAAAATCTTCACAAAGGCTAAATCCAAATGTTAGTGAGGTCGGTACCAAATAAAGATAACTGGCATAATTCAAATTTATATTACATATAAAGAGGCCCACGCTCATTAAATGTGATTTATAAAACTGACAGTCTGTGTCATATATTCAGTTTCCTATTCTAATTGTTTGGGAGAGAGGCACTGTATTTGTGTGAGGTGCCAAATGATTATGAGTTTAGTGATGTATGTCTTTTGAAATTAGCCAAATGTGTAATATTTTGTAGTACAGTATAATATGTCCTGCTTATGTAAGTCATGAGAAACTTGTTGTTGCCACTGATTGGTTGTCACAGGACTTTCATACAAAAGACAGTATGGAAACTGGAAAAAAAACCTATGGGACATTAAGAAAGATATTACAGCATGGTTCATTTTTAGTTGTTAAACACTGTTTAAACATGCCAGAGTTCAAAGAATAACAGGTTAACTGAATGTACAATGCATACACACTTACTTTAAGCATTAAATTCGGTTATTTTAATTGATTAGGCTGTGATTCTAAGAAACTTCAGTGTTAAATACAGAATTGTTATAAACAGAGTTCTGTTCTGCTATTTGAATCGTTTAGAAAAAAATAAAAATAAAATAAACAATGTGTTATAATTCCTAAGCCAAAGCAAATGTTGAGTTTAAATCAGTCATGAATCCAGAGTGAAACATAGTTGTTTTAGGATACAGAGGTTGTACTTGAAACCTAAGCAAGAGATCTCAAAAAAATAAAATCAACAAAATCAATAAAATCTAGAACAAACACAATCCAAAGTGTCTTCCCCCCCCCCCCCCCCCCTTAATATATGTAATCGCTCATAAAATAAATAATTTGATTATGAACAATAGTAAGCAACATATCAATTAACAAGACTTAATAAAAACATTAAGGACTTTGCAATTCATGTTTGCTTTAGGTAGCCTACTGTCTTGTAATTTGTGTTTAGAAAACATGACAGCACACTACTGACACAATATGATACACTAATGTTGAAAATAAATACTTATACTTTACTTAATTTCGTTGACAAGTTTGACATTCATTGAGACTATTGTCCCATGTTAACGTGGGCGTGGTTTGTGAGCGTGACGTGAGAGCATGATAAACTTTCTTAAAACTGCTCCAAAAACGCAGGAACGACAGGCGGCGACATTCGGCACCTGTCAGCGGCGCCCAGCTACGACTCAAAATCCTGCCGCGCCACAGAGCGCCATGTACATGTTTTACATTAAATGTATATTATATTTTTCTCCAATCGTCGTTAATGTACATACTGACTTCCCCCTGTGCTGCAAGATACATTAGTTTTACACTTTTAGTTTAACAGCTTGAATAAAGTCTAAAAATGTATAATAAACGTAGCCTTTCTTTAATTTTACTTTGTTGTGCCATTTTTCCATGTACATTAACCTCAGTGTGAAATATTAAAGCATAGGCATATGTAACGTTTCCCTGTTGACATAAAACACTCCCATTGTGCAGCTCTTCTATTAGGAGTCGAGTCAAAATTGAGCTCGCGCGTATATAATGTGCGTGGCTGGTGTGCGATACCTGTGAGTTGTCAGAGACGCGACGCTGCGCGGTACTGAGCTTCGTGTCCGGTGTGCGACCCCCTTTAGAGGTGTTTTTGTTCTGATGGAGAAGGGTATGACAGTCTGATGCGTATTACGTGACGTCACGAACGTGCATCACAGAATAGAGCAAGGCGAGCATTTGTGCTTATAAAACAAACTTTTTTTATTTATTTTTTAAATGACTGATTGTTTCGCTAGATAAGACCCTTATTCATCGTCTGGTATCGTTTAAAGCCCTTTGAAGCTGCACTGAAACTGTCATTTGGACCTTGAACCGTTTGATGCCCACTCCTCACCTGCATTACAAGGAAAGTTAAGACTGTTATTATCAAGTTTATGTTGGACTATTACATTTCAAACAATCGCTCACCTGCATCACGCCTTGTCTTCTGGGTCTGCCAATAAAGTCTGTTTGAGTTAATGACATGTAGCCTACCTGTTTGCTGACAACCACTGTGTAATATTTTCCAATATGGACCTACAGTTATGTAAAAATTTAGATTTATTCAATGAAAATATGAAAAGAATTTGTATTACAACTATTATTATGTAAAATTGCAACAAGCCTTATTTTAAAAAGTTTTAAATGTACTTTATCGGATTTAAAAGTTAAGACACATTCCCCCGGTTTCACAGACAAGGCTTAAGATAGTCCCAGACTAAAATGCATGTTTGAGCTGTTTTAACTGAAAGCAACTTGTACTGACATATCTTAAAATATGTCAGTCCCATTGTTTTGTCTCAAGATGCAGTAATGTTTTTTTTTTCTAAGGCTCGTTTATAAAAGCAACTTAAATGCCCTAACTGAACCAAGGAATACTCCTGGTTTAGTCTAAGCCCTGTCTGTGAAAACTAAAATCAATCTTATGTTGTAATTTTAAATAACAATAATACATGTAACACACAACCAATTGTTCTATACATTTTTATTGAATATGCTGAGTAATTATTGACAGATTGATTGATTTCAGTTTTCTGAAAAGATTCATTCTAAAAAGATTAAAGATTCATTTTGTTTTAAATGTTTGCTTAATTTGCCTAAAAGATACCATATCACAGCCTTAAACTCGCTGTCTAACCTGCAGAATCATATTGAAGTATGTAAAACTTTAATTCCTGGTGAAAGCTTGAAACGGAAATTGTCTGTACTTTTAGAGCTAAAGTATCAGTATGAAGTATGGTCGGTCACTTGATTTTGTATGAATTTGCCTGCCAAGTTGCCATAGCCATACACTGTTAATGCATAGGTAAGTTTCAACAATGGCATTAGTTAGCATGCAAAAATGTAGTTGGGCTAAAAATGTTAACTGAAGTCCTTTTAAAAATGTTTTAGCATAATCTTATCAAATAAACACAATGAAAACCTTTCTTTTCTAGTATGATTTCGACTTTGAAAAGAGCTTTTGTAACTTTTAGTATTAAAATATATATAAGAAATATATATAATAAAACTGGGAAAATTTATTTTGCCACTAGCAGGGACTCCTGTGTTATACTTCAGGAAGATCTTCACCAGCAGATTTTGGAATGCATTGACAAGGTTAATTTCGGTAGATTGCAAGTAGCTGTCCACTTCATTCAGGACTGTTCTTGTTCAGAGTGATGGGAAGTATCCAGTTCATCGCCATCATCAGTTGGGTCCTCACCATCTGTCTGAATGTGATCATCTGGATACTGAGTTTGAAGCAGGTTTACTTCTGCTTTCAGGTTTGACACAACATCAGCCTTCTTCCCATTGGGGATGCCAATCTTAACATAGGATGAGCTGCAGAGGCTATGAGCAACCTTGAATCTTGAAAAATGTATCCAAACCTCTGCTTCAACCCACTGATGATAGCATCTACCAGTGGGTATGTTTGCATTATGTTCTGGTCCATTCTATCGATGAGAATTGAGATTGTTGGCACCAACACGCCTAGGCCATTTTATCGGATTGTAGTACACTGTAAAAAAAAAAGTCTGTAAAAATACGGTACAATGTACTGTATTAATTTGAAGGAATTTTCCATATTTGTGTTTTACAGGGCTTTATATGCATTTTGAATTACGCATTGCATTGTGGGAACAAGAGCCTGGTCAGCGCGAAAGGTTTGAGACGCAAGCACCATTACACATGCAGATGTTCTCGGTCAAAGTTTCTTTTTAAAGTCGGATTTCGGATTTGTGGAAGCAGTTCTAACACTTCTGTGGTAAAAATATGAGAATTATGTTTTGTTACATGTCAAATAAGCTGTTTACGTAACATTATTAGTTGCCGTCTGGCTTTATATCTATATATCTATATCTATATCTATCTATCTATCTATCTATCTATCTATATATATATATATATATATATATATATATATATATATATATATATATATATATATATATATATATGCTGTAGTCATTCTTTACCAGCTCTCTCCTCATTAGTTTGCTGATTCATAGAAAAGCAAATAACATAAACACTATTGACAGGACATAACTGCTGCTGCAGTGTGCATCGCAAACACCCCCTGCATGCTCATGGGTTTGTATTTATTTTATTAGCAGTTTTTATTAATTATTTTCAATATTGGAAAAAAAAACACATTTAAAGTATGAGGAAACATGTTGATAGGAAAAGATGGTTGCTGAATTTTTGTCAGTAGAAAAACAAATTGTGTAGGGAAGATTTAAACATCTATGTTTGGAGTGGTTTTCTGAAGTGATCATTTAATATTTTCAATTTTGTAATATTTTATTTGTTTAAGGTAATGGGCATTCAAGATTGTTGTAACCAAAAAGTCACTAAAAAAAAGGAAACAAAAGTCTTGAATTGGAAAGTATTAGGATAGCAATTGATAATTTAATGAACTTAAAATACTGTATGATTGTTTTTCCACCCCAACCTGGTCTGCATGCTACTCTGTAGTTCAGTTTCATTCAATTTCTTGTGTAGCTAAAAACGTATCCATCTCTACAAATAACTTTCCTGTGCAGAAATTCTGAATGAGGGTCGAGAAGGCTTGGATGAAGGAAACCAAATGGCTACACATTCCTCCAAGACTGCTGAAATTCCGGTTTGAACCACCTTGAAAATCCATGTAAAATTTAAGCTTTTGTCAAATCTCAATATGGAACTTTAACTGAACATACAGGAAATTGAAAATTTTTCACCTGAATATTTCACCCAAAAATTAAAATTCTGACATTAATTACTCACCATTATGATCTTGCAAACCTGTAAGATTTTTGTTAATTTTTGGAACACAACTGAAGATCTTTTTAATGCAATCTGAGCTCTTTCTCTCCCTCTGTTGACAGCCAACACAACTACCACTTTCAAGGCCCAGAAATGTATAGACATCATAAAAGTAACACCATGTTCAAACCAAATGCGATGGGATAAGATTCTAGCGCAAAGCCATTTTTCTGTTCACACCAATTGCGACGTGACCAAGTGATGCGACAAAATCGATCAAAAACCACAACCAATCAGAACATGGTGTTGGCATGCTCTCTGTCAAGTGCACGGCAGTCACAATGAAATGGATAAGTACATAATCAACTTCATAATTATTACACCGTTTATTTTAAACATTTAGAGTACATATTGAATTACTGTAACAATCTTTGTCTTAGAGTACACTCAGTATGTACTTTAAATAATGTTTAAATGGTGTAATATTTATGAATTTGATTATGTACTTATCCATTTCATTGTGACTGCTATGGAATTGCCAAGAGAATGTGTCCAGACGCTGTTCTAATTTTTGATTGGTTTTGTTGCATCTCATGGTCACATTGCATTCGGTGTGGACAGACAAACAAACTGCTTGTTTGCTAGAATTTTATTGCATCATGTTTGGTTAAGAAGGAATTGGTATCATACTTTGTGTTTGTGTTTGAGCTGCAACGTCGCAGAAAATAGAAACCGTTTCTAAAATAGAATCGTCGCATGTCGCTGTCACAGCTGGTTAGGACAAAAACTCTGATTTAATGGAAAAGATACCTTTAATTGTGCATCACTGTGTTATCGCATATAGTTAAAGGTGCCCTAGAATCAAAAATTGAATTTACCTTGGCATAGTTGAATAACAATAGTTCAGTACATGGGAAAGACATACGTTGAGTTTCAAACTCCATTGCCTCCTCCTTCTTATATAAATCTCATTTGTTTAAAAGACCTCCGGAAAACAGGTGAATCTCAACATAACACCGACTGTTACGTAACAGTCGGGATCATTAATATTTGCATATGCCAGCTCATGTTCAAGGCATTAGATAAGGGAAGCCAGTATTAACGTCTGGTTCTGTGCACAGCTGAATCATCAGACTAGGTAAGAAAGCAAGGACAATAGCGAAAAATGGCAGATGGAGCAATAATAACTGACATGATCCATGATAACATGATATTTTGGTAACACTTTAGAATACTGATCCTTCATTAATGAATAACTACACAGGAATAAATGAATAATGCATTATTAACACTCTAGTAACTACTACTAACTAACAATAAACTCTGATTAATGAATTAGTAAGTAATAGTGCTCAGTTGTAGGTGGTAGTTCACTATTAACTAATCGGTAACTACTGTTTTTTCATTCCTCCCAGGGAACTACTAAGAACTACTATATACATGTTCATAATTAATGTGAATGATGCATAATGTATAATTAATTCTAAAGTAAAGGCCTTGGTAACCCACTAGTAATGACTGAAGTATTACTAAATACTTAAGAAGGAATTACTAATTATTTGGATCAGTATTCTAAAGTGAAAAACATGATAACTCTCTAGTAACTACTGAAGTCATTGTAAACTTTTGATGTTTTTGTATGTTTTTGTACAGTAATTCCTTATGATATATTTGGTAACACTTAAGTAATTACTAGTGGGTTACCATGATCTTCACTTTAGAATACTGATCCAAATAATTAGTAGTTCCTTTAGAAGGATGTAGTAACACTTAAGTAATTAGTAGTGGGTTACTATGATATTCACTTTTGAATACTGATCCAAAAAAGAAGTAGTTACTTTAGAGTTATATAGTAACTCTTGAGTTATTACTATCCAATACTTTACAAAAACCTCAAAAGTTTACAATGACTTCAGTAGTTACTAGAGAGTTATCATGCTTTTCACTTTAGAATACTGATCCAAATAATTAGTAATTCCTTCTTAAGTATTTGGTAATACTTCAGTCATTACTAGTGGGTTACCATGACCTTTACTCTAGAATTAATTATACATTATTCATTATTCACATTAATTACGAACCTGTATATAGTAGTTCTTAGTAGTTCTCTGGGAGGTATGAAATAAACAGTAGTTACTGATTAGCTAATAGTGAACTACCACCTTTAACTGAGCACTATTACTTTCTAATTCATTCATCAGAGTTACTTGTTAGTTAATAGTAGTTACTAGAGTGTTAATAATGCATTATTCATTTGTTCCTGTGTAGTTATTCATTAATGAAGGATCAGTATTCTAAAGTGTTACCGATATTTTTAGTGATATTTGTAAATTGTCTTTCTAAATGTTTCATTAGCATGTTGCTAATGTACTGTTAAATATGGTTAAAGTTACCATCGTTTCTTACTGTATTCACGGAGACAAGAGCCGTCATTATTTTCATTATTAAACACTTGCAGTCTATATAATTCATAAACACAACTTCATTCTTTATAAATCTCTCCAACAGTGTAGCGTTAGTCAGTTAGCCACGGAGCATAGCCTCAAACTCATTCAGAATCAAATGTAAATATCCAAATAAACACTGTACTTATGCGATTAGACATGCTGCATGACGAACACTTTGTAAAGATCCATTTTGAGGGTTATATTAGCTGTGTGAACTTTGTTTATGCTGTTTAAAGGTCCCGGTTTTCGTGGTTTTTTGAAGCTTTGATTGTGTTTATAGTGTGCAATATAACATGTGTTCATGTTTCGCGTCTAAAAAAACACAGTATTTTTCACATAATTTACTTATCTGTATACTGCTGTTTCCACTGTCATAAAAACAGGCTGATGACTTCCTTGTTCTATGAAGTCCCTCCTTCAGAAATACGTAACGAGTTCTGATTGTGTCAGCGGTTCCTGTGTTGTGATTCGACAGCAGCTTAGCGAACCTTGCCCGGAAAAGTCACGCCTCTTACCATAACGTGGAGATGCATGCGCTCAGTGTTATTGTAAACATGTCTTTAATTTTACCCTATCAATTTGAGCCGGAATCAGACCCGGTGATTGGACTGCGGGATGAAAATAACAGCGTTTCGACGACATGGCGACAAACACACTCTACAAACCCAACTCTTGTGTATTCCTGTGGGCGGAGGTTAGTCAAAAAACTGTTTTAGTGACGTCATTAAAGAAGGAAGTAGAGGGATGTAGTCCAAACTGGCCGTTCGATGTAGGCGACTTCTGTTAAATAAAATATCTCGCTTGGCATTGAACTTTGAGCTTTAAAATTTTACAGATTTTATTTATACTCTAACAACAACATTACACACTAACTAAAGTTTGAAACATGGGATCACGAAGAACGGGACCTTTAAGGCAGTCGCGAGCTTGGGGGTGGGGAGCACGAGAATTTAAGGGGCCGCAGCCTGAATCGGCGCATATTTAATGATGCCCCAAAATAGGCAGTTAAAAAAAATGAATAAAAAAAAATCTATGGGGTATTTTGAGCTGAAACTTCACAGACACATTCAGGGGACACCTTAGACTTATATTACATCTTTTGAAAACGCGTTCTACAGCACCTTTAAATAGAATGGAAAACAGAATTTAGGGAAAAATAAAGTGGATTTCATGGGGCCCTAAATTAAAAGGAAGCTTACTTTGTGGAGTTTAACTGAACAAATTGTTTGCATTTGTTCTTAAGTTCTAACAAAAATGTAGAATTTCCTTCCCCATTAATGGTATTTGATTATCGTGAACTATCGAATGATATGGAAAGAAGTATTGTGACAATATTTTTGGCCATATCACCCTGCTCAAATATTGAATCATAAATCATATGTGTTGGTCAATAATAATCGAATTAAATGCACTCACTGGTACTGCCAGACTTTTAGCATATAATCTGACAAATGTTTAATGCTTGTTCATTGTTGTTTAGTGGAGGAATTCACACTCTCATTCAAACTCACATTCTTTCACATGTATACTTGCCTCAGAGAATTCTATAACTAACAAATGTTATAATGTCTGTCACGATCACCGTCTGCTCCTGTCAGTTCCCGGACTACACTTCCCACAATCCTCCCTGTCAGTCACATGTTCACTCCACACCAATCACCTGTTGCCACATACAGCCTAGCACACTACACTGATCACCACACCCAGCTGCAGCTCATTACCAGGACTATAAAAGACTTCCACACACACCACCTCACCGCAAAGTATTGTTAACTGTTGTTGCAATTCCGAGCGTTTATATCTTGTCTGCCTGCTTGTTTCTGATCCTGCCTGTTCCCTGTTTATGATTCTCTGCCGTCTGCCTTTGACCTGTGTATTGTTATCTGGACCGTGATCGATATCTGCCTGCCTTTTGATCTTCTGCCTGTTCCCTGACTATGACCCTGCCTGTCCCTTGCTGTTCCTCTTTGCTCCTGTTTGACTCTGCCTGTACGACCACTCTAACTTTAATAAAATGCTGCATTTGGATCCCCTGCCTGAGTCTCCCATCATAACAATGTCGTTGTTAATGTTGTGGTTTATTTTTGTTCAGGCATGTTTGTAATACAAACAAACAAAAAAACTTTAGTCATGTTAACGTGTTAGTTATTAAAACTCTTATATAGCTCCATATTTTAGGCAACAATAGAGATTTTAGATAATTATTACCAAGTAGTTTTGTAAACAACTTAAGGTTATGTATTTATAGTTATAAGTTTGAAATTGAGTGAACTTTGGAAGTTAACTTGTTACCTTTGTTTGCTTGAATAAATGATTGCAATATTTAACACAATTACTTAAAGTTGAAACCAGTGAATAATTTTATAGTGTAGTGTTTTTGTTGGCAGTGGATAATATGCAAAAACGTCTTCTTTGGTCCTAAATGCCAGTTCTATTAATCAATGTTCACTGAAATGTGAAAAACAATTTCATTTATCTGTATAAACTGTGTGGCTGTTGATTTGTAATTCTTTTCAGATTTTCATCTCACATGCATGTTGTTACTTTTTGACAATGTTTGCCCTTGTTCTTAATAAATTTTTTACCTTTTTGATCGTCATTCTGTGTGTACAAGTGATTGTATAATGTCTCAGATTTCTGGGTTAATTTAAATACAGCAATGTAGTCTTTTTACACCAAAATGTAGGTTAAAAAAAACAACCCAATGCTGGGTTGCCAAAATAACCCACATCGGGTTGTTTCTAACCCAGCATTTTTTAGAGTGTATAAAAGTACCTCAATGATAAGTGTCAGTCCCTGACAAGTACTGAATTGAGCTCTCTTTCATGCGCTTTTGCACTTGAACGGTCAAAAACCACACACTTTGGTGAGTAAAGTACAGTTGGTTGTAGTGAACATAAACAGTTTGGAGAATATCAGTGTTTTGGATCTGTGTATTGTTAGAGAAATGATTACTTAATGCATTACAATTTAACTAAATTAGATTTTAGTCGACTCTGATATCTCCACAGTGCAAAGTGGATGCAGTCCTTGAATGATGAAGTTAAGGATCAACTTGTCAAATCACTTGTGGGTTAGGGTGGGGCTACCTCCTCTGAAATATTGTACTACACTGCCTTGTGTGAGAGGAACAGGGTGTTTCTCCTCATTCCTGGGTGTGCTCCTCTTGGTGTGCTCACATTCATCTTAGTTGTCCTTTTTAGTTGGGTGAACCCTCAACAAAATGTTAAAAACATCCTAATTTCAGAATATCTAAACTTTTCCTCTGTTTCTTCATTCTTTCCCCACCTCTTTCATCCTATATGTACAGTGTTTGTTTATTTATTTAGGTTTATTCATCCCCCTCCCCCTCTCAACACTTAGGGTAAAGTGGGACACCTAAGCTCAAGTGCATTTATCTCATCTTTTACAACAGGGGTCAGGAACCTTTTTTGACCAAAGAGCCAATTTTTCAGTTTTTGTTATTATATATATATATATATATATATATATATATATATATATATATATATATATATATATATATATATATATATATATATATATATATATATAGGTCCACATAGGTCACTAAAATACACAAATATGCAACAAACAATAAATATCAAGTTGCAATATAGAATTTATTTTGCAGAGCTTTCACTGTTAGGTTGATTTACCACCTGAGGAGCATAAATTCTGAGAGAGAGAGAGAGAGAGAGAGAGAGAGAGAGACTTGACTTTATAATCTCTTTATTTATAAACAGTATTAGACAAAACATCAAAATCTAATCAGAACACAACAGTTAAAAAAGAGGAGGGTAAAATTAGAAAAAAAGAAAACAAAAAAGGAAAGTAAAAAAAATAAATAAATAAATAAAAATATGCACACCTTTTAAGAAAAGGTTTTAAAAAAAAAACATCCATCACTTTAAACATCAGGGTCAATTTCACAGACACACTGATTTATGCACCATTTAAGACTGAAAGTTTCCAAGTCATCAACAAGCTTGTAATAGGCATACTCGATATTGATGTGAGATTTCAGTAATCCCCTAAAAACCGAGATAACATCAGTTGATCCTGTGCTAAGTAATTTCCTTTTGCGCGACACCCAAATTGCCATTTTTGCCTGGCCGAACAAAAAATGTATTAAAACGTGAACTAGCATACTGCTCCTTTTGTACTTGGGACAATAGATAAAACACATAGGCGTAAAAACTTCCCCCAAAGACTGACAGTACTCTTCTAATAGATAAAACAGCGGTTGGAGTCTCGAACAATTAAGAAACAAGTGAAAAATTGTTTCTTGCAGCCCACAAAAAGAACACTCTTCCCTACTAGTGGATCGAGGTGTGCTCTGTGTCTGTTTGTAGCTATTATACCATGCACTATCCTCCATTGAAGGTCTCCAGACCTTTTCTCAATAGGGGATTTGTACAGGGTCCTCCAGCAGCCTTTAGGGGAGGCGCCCATTCCAAAAAACTCTTGCCACTTAGACTCCTTCAAGTTTTCAAGAGTGTGAAAATGTGTCACCTTAACACACAACACATAAAGAGCCTTCTTTCCTACGTCACCAAAACAGCTCAGTTCAGGGGTTCTAAAAGAGAGAAATTTGCCCTCCGTTTCCTGCCATTCTCCAGTATCAATCAAGAGAGTCATCTCTGGGAAGGGAGGACTGTCCACATCAGATGTTTCCAAAGAGAGTCTAAAATCCGATGGTAAAGACTCACGTATTTGAGTTAACAGCTTCTCTGCCACTCGAACTGACCTCATGCCCAGTTTTAGGGCTAAGGTTTCCGCAGATATCCATCCTCTCTCAGTAATTAAATGTCCAACTTTAGTGATCTTAGCAGACCACAAGGCTTTGATGAGGGATTCTGACCTAAGGATATCTAGGTCCATGGTAGAATTAAAAAGCAGTGGTTCTTCCCTTTTAAAATCTCTGGAAATCTTGAAAGGCGACCATGCTCTTAACAATGTCCTGTAGAAAGGCGTTATTCCAGTCAGATTCAACTTGTTAGTGTCCATGAGAAACAGGTGACGGTCTAATCCCATATTACCAGCTCTCCTCAGAAGGGCACAGGCTACTTCAGCCCAGGATACATCCTCCCCGTATAGAAGTCTCTGAGCAGTCTGAAGTCTGAAGGCTTTAATTCTGGAATTAATGTCAACAAGTCCTTGTCCTCCTTCCTGAATAGGCAGGTAGAGTACAGGTGCCTTTAGCCAGTGCTGTCCCGACCAGAAAAAGTCTACCAGCTGTTGTTGAATTTTCCTCACCAAATCTTCAGGAGGCTCTAAAATCATCATTTTGTGCCAGAGAGATGAGGCTACCAGATTATTGCAGATTAGAACTCTCGGTAACACTTTACTTGAAGGGGTGTGCATAAGACTGACATGACACCTTCATAATCATGACATGACACATGTCATGAATATGAAGGAGGTTTTATGAATGTTTATGACAACTGTCATTAAGTGTCATTCACTCAATTATGTCATTTTTAATGCAAAGATGACATTGTTTGAGATGTCCGAGTTATGACAACTTGACATAAACCAATACATCATAACCTGTCAGTGTCTTTGTCATGACAACTTGACATCATTTAGCTTTATGGGTTAACATTACATTAAACTGTCATGTGGTTGGTTTTGACATTGGCTGTCATGAGGCCATTATAATAGTGTCATGAATATGTATCTTGAGCTCAAGTACAGTGGTACAAATTGAACTTGTCATTAAAATGTCATTAAGTGACAATACTCTGACAAATAATTTTATAACAGCGTCATGACTATTTTTCATTTCATGTTTTTTTTTTTTTTTTTTTTTTTTTTTTTAAGTTTCCTCCAACAGAAGGTCAGATAATAGACAATTTCAAATTTCGTAAAAAAGATGACACTGTTATAAAATAATGGTAACACTTTATTTTAGGGCCTTTTAACTAGTTGCTTATTACTATTAGCATTCATATGGCTAAAATATTGGCTATTTATTAGTACTTATAAAGCACATATTAATGCCTTATTCTGCATGATCTTATTCTACATTCTTAATCCTACCCAATACCTAAACCTAACAATTAACTATAATAAGCAGTAAATTAAGAGTTTATTGAGGGAAAAGTCATAGTTAATCGTTTATATATGTGTTCCCTATACTGAAGTGTTACCAAAATAATGTAATGTATTGTTACCCCATAAAGCTAATTAGTTTTTTTTTTTTTAAGTTTGATCATTAATCTGCTATGTCATGTTTATGACAGGTTATGATGTTTTGCTAATGTCAAGTTGTCATGACAAAGACACTGACAGGTTATGATGTGTTGGTTTATGTCAAGTTGTCGTTACAAAGACATCTCAAACAATGTCATCTTTGCATTAAAAATGACATAATTGAGCGAATGACATTTAATGACAGTTGTCATAAACATGCATAAAACCTCCTTCATATTCATGACACGTGTCATGTCAAGATTATGAAGGTGTCATGTCAGTCTTATGCACACCCCTTCAAGTAAAGTGTTACCGAACTCTCCCCCTATAGGACAGCTGGGGTAGCAACCATTTCCAGTGAGACGACCTCGTACACACTTTCTCCACTAGCCCCACCCAGTTTTGTCTCCTACAGTCTCCTGTGCCTAAAAACACCCCTAGGTATTTAAAACCCGTTTTACCCCACTGCAAACCACCTGGAAGTAAAGGACCTTGTCCAAGCTGACCACACCATAGAGCATTGCTTTTCCCCCAATTTACCTTGGCTGACTAGGCTTTGCCATAACACAGAAAAGCCTCTTCTAGGAGAAGGACATCATTTTGATTTCTGATTAAAACTGTGACATCGTCAGCATAAGCTGAAAGCTTAATAGATTCTTGAACCTCTAGTTCATTAACCCTTAAACCTGTTAGTTGCCTTCTAAACTTGCACAGCAGAGGCTCTATAACTATGCTGTAAAGTTGACCAGACAGGGGGCAACCCTGTCTAATACCTCTGTTAACTTTAACAGGGACACTAAGGCCACCAGCAATTTTTATCATACAAGTAGCATCATTGTACAGCAGTCTAATCATAGAAATAAACTTGTCTCCAAAACCAAAAGCCTTAAAAGTTTCAAAAAGAAAAGCATGATCAACACGATCAAAAGCCTTTTCTTGATCTAATGATAAAAAACCAAGGTTAATGTTGTTATTAAAAGCAAAATCAAAAATGTCCCGTACTAAATGTACATTATCTAAAATACATCTCTCTTTTACACAGTAAGACTGGTCTTTATGAATGATTGCATGCAATACGTTATTTAGTCTGTTCGCCAAACATTTTGACAGAACTTTATATTCAAAACACAAAATTGCAATGGGCCTCCAATTTTTTTAAGAGGGTTAGATCCCCTTTTTTGGGTAACAGTGTTAAAACAGCCTGCTGACAACTTAAATGAAGAGACTTTTCACCAATACATTTCTTGAGTACCTCAAAGTAGTCAGGTCCTATTAAAGACCAAAACTTCTTATAAAATTCGGCAGATAAGCCATCCAGCCCTGGTACCTTCCCTGAAGAAAGACCCTTTACAGCAGCAGTGACTTCCTCAAATGTTAAATCAGTCTCCAAGAGTTTTTTTGTTTTGTTTTTTTGTTTTTTTGTTTTGAAGTTAGAACAGGGAGGTCCTGTAACAGTTCATCCTTATTGTTCATCTATAGCTTCAGCAGCAAAAAGATCAGAATAAAAGTCAACAGCAAGTCTGCGCATTGTCACAGGATCTGAAGTTTCTTGTCCAACATTGTCTTTTAAACAGTACATTTGTTTCTCCTGTCCTGCTTTACGCTCCAAGTTAAAAAAGAAAGAGGTTGGGCCATCCATGTCCTTTATGTTCAAGAAACGGCTCCTTACAAGAGCCCCTTTAACTTTTTCATTCAAGATGGAGCTGAGCTGGTTCTTTTTTTTTCAGTCCAAAGTTCATGCAATTGTCCAGCATCATTTACAAACATTCTTTTTTCAATATCAAGAATTTCCTTTTCCAGCAGCTCTACTGTATTTTTTAAAACCAGGGAGGAAAGGCCTTTGTACCGTTGGCAATAAGTCTTTATGTGCACTTTACCGATTTCCCACCATTGAGTAATACTTTCATAAAGGCACTTCTCACTTTTCCAAGTTTCCCAAAAAGATTTAAAATTTTCACAAAAACATTTATCTTCCAACAGTTTATTATTAAAATGCCAGTAGTAACTCGTATGGGTTCTATTCACCAATACACAATCAACAGTGATATATTTGTGATCAGAAAAAGACGCAGGAAAAATAGCTGCATTGAACACTCTATTTCTCGTGTTTTGTGATGTATAAAACCTATCCAAACGTGCTCCAAAAATCCTATCATTGCTAATTTTGACCCAAGTATACTGCTTTATTAAAGGATTATTCTCTCTCCATACATCTGCCAGGTTAAAACTTTTTATGACTCTAGTCAGACAAGAAGATGACTGCATATGAGGCTCATCGCCATTTCTATCTTGTGTGAAATCTAGAGTGCAATTCCAGTCTCCTCCTAATATGATAAAAATCACCAGTTTGCTGCAGTTTTAAAAACTGCTCTAGTTTCACAAAGAGCTGTAATCTGTCTGCTCCAGTATTAGGGGCATAGATGTTGATAAACAAAAAAAGAGAAATTATTAATTTCAGCTCTGACAGCCATCAGCCTCCAAGGTTTTAGTTCATTTTTCATCAGAATTTTAACATTTACATTAGGAGAGAAGAGTACAGCCACACCGGCACTAATGTTAGTTCCATGACTAAGCACTCTCTCTCCTTTCCACCATAATCCCCAATCAGCTTCATTATCAAAATTGCTGTGGGTCTCTTGTAAAAAGACAACACTCGGGTTCTTTAGTCTTATGAAGTCTAACAATAAACCTCTTTTTTTTTCCATCCCTTAATCCATTTATGTTTAAGGACCCCACCCTCAAAACTTCCATAAGGGGGAGAGAGAGAAAGAGAAAACAGTAAAGAAAGAAAAAGGAAGACTTATCCATCCTAATTATTTGGTCTTTCCCCTTGCTTTAACTGGTTTCCTTCCAGATCTTATAGCAGTTAGATGCTTTTTGAGGCGAAAACGCTTTTGTTGTGAAAGCTCATCGTAACTACTCATTCTTCTAACCATCATAACAGAGGAGACAAACTTTTCCACATCTGGAAAATAATCGCAAACCTCAACACCAGCTCTACCTTTAGTTTTGTAAAGAAATGAGTTGATTTGCTCAAGAGTGTACAAATCATCAACCACTTTTGAAACATCAGACCATTGCTCATCATTTCTTAAACCATCATCAGTGCACTGTGACAACCCTTCCATCTCATCAGCCATGTTCTCCTCTGAGACACCTGCCTGCCCTGTAACATCCTCACACACATCTTCTACATCACTTTGAGCATCATTCTGTTCATTATCGTCATACTCACTCACATCCTTATGTATTACAGTAAGCCTACTACATTCAGCTTCCCCAACACCGCCAGAAGTATCAATATTTTCACTCACATCATCTGTAGCTCTTTCAGCCTGCTGCTCTGGCCTCTTGTTAGCAACCACCGATTTTAAGACACAGTAAAAGTTTAAAAAATCACAAGTGGGTTATAACTGGTGTGTTTTATGTCATAGATCAAAACGTGAAAGTATTTAGAGGCTTTGTTAACCACAGACCTTATTTCAGGCGATTTAGCAAAAACCCATTAAAAAAACCCATAGACTTTACGGCGTTGGAACTGGAAGTCCTAAAATGCTAACTCGCTTCCGCCTACAAAAATGCGTCATCCCTGGGGCACTCTATGCTTCACGCTCGAACCGGAAACACACACAGAGGGCCTACAGAGCACTTTCCCCCCACATGAATAAGCAAATTAACTTTCAATAACACCGTTTTGAAATACACACAAAAACAGATTCAATATTATAATGAAATTGATTACATCTCAACACTTACGCCTCTTTGAAAAACAATGGTGTCGATTTGATTCCACCACAGGAGATGTGTACACAGCCATCCAAACCAAAAAAACACTGAGAAACTGTGTATAATCACTAAAAGTGCATATTTCTCAATTTCTTTTCTATTTAATTAACTTTATTAACACTGAACCTTCACCTCATGAGCTCCATCCAAACGGTGTTGTGAATCGCGCTGCTCACAATCAATTCTCGCGACACTTCCAGACTGTCACACAGTCACATTTCTTAAAGGGTCAGCGTAACATTACATCAATGTATGAGAAAGGCACTAAAACATTATATATGTGCAATTTTCTTAAACCAGGACTTGAATAATCAGTCACATGATTGACATAGCAAACTTTTCACCTGGTTACATGTGATTGATGTAAACCTTGCAGGATCTGATAACACGAATGAATGGAATTAGCACGGCACGATCACAAATCAAATAGCCGCGCTCCATCTTTGCGCATCTCTGAGAAACAAACCAGCTCTCTGTCAAGATAATGAACTAAGATTTTCAACTATGTCTACATGTTTACTCCTTCATCTGTTGCTGGTTTGAGTGGTACACGCAGATTGTTTTTAGTGAAGTTCAAAAGAAGACTTGCTTATGGTAAAGAGAAAGTTTTGCCTAATGATCCGCATTTAATTCTTTCAGTCATGAATGACAATCACTAAATGATGAAACGTTTGCCATGAATCACTCTGCTTGTATTATAAATTTATTTATTTATTTATTGGAAATTATTGGCTATTTTTATGTTTTAGAAAACTGAATAGGGGAAATAGTCTGGAAACAAATATTTTTCCATAGGCCTACTCCGTTTTCTTTTTTCCATACTTTTCCAGACCTGGGGCTATATTCACAAAACATTTTAAGGCTAAAAGTTGCTCCTAAATCGCTGATTTAGGAGAAACTCTTAAAAATAATGGGTGTGTCAGTCCGAATTTTAGGACTCCATTTTTGTTCTAAGAGTATTTCACAAAGCATTTTAGTGCTAAAACTAGCTCCTAAATCTTGTGAAAGTGAAAGTGAAACTTTAGGAGTAGTCAAGAGGACTCCTAAGTCACTAAGACCAAATCACAAACAGTCCTAATCCACCCAAAGACACTGTACACCATTGAGGCAATAGCGATAGAGCCTTAGGTGCTGAACTTTTTCTTCATAAATGCAATACATTTTGATTTATAGATTTGAATCCACGAGATGCAGACATCCAAGAGGTGGACAATTAACTGTATATACTAGTTTAATTAGTGACACTTAGCCTACATTTTAAAACCTTTATTTGAATATGACAACATTTGTATTTTAAAACCTTTATTTGAATATGACAACATTTGTATTTTAAAACCTTTATTTGAATATGGCAACATTTCTATTTAAAAAAAAAATAAAAAAATCACTGTGTGTATACTCCATAGCAACGAAGTCAACCCCGCCCTTACTCTTAGCTTAAGACTTCAGTCTACTTAAGTCTCAGCAGCTTTGTGAATAGGTTTTAAGAGAAAACTCTTAAGAACTTTTACTGCCATTTAGGAGAACTCTTAGTGGTAAGATAAGAAGTTTTATCAATACGGCCCCTGGAAATTACTTGGCCTAAATTAAGTTCCATAAATTTCAAAGCTACGTATAGGATCCGGTGAGTCAGGGGAAAGCACAATATTACATAAACCTCTAAAATCACTACGCAATGAGTTTGTGAAGTGAATGAATGTAAATTCTATGAATGAACTAAGCGCAAATCAAGTAGCTGCATTCCTGTTGCCTTTTAAAATACTTCTCCAGATCTGAAAACTACTTAAATGAATTTCCATACTTTTCCGAACTGCTTAGGAAGCCTTACTGTTTTAATTAGAAGATATTTAAATAGCCTAAGCCTATTAATTTATTGTATCGTGAACGGTCCCCAAACTAGGATTCAAACTCGTATCGTCAGAAGCACAACTGCACGTACATCTAGAAGCACTACCATCTAAGCTATTGGCTCAAACAGTTAAGGCAGAAACACACCAAGCCGACGGTCGGCTGTCGGACAGTTGTTCTGCACCGTCGGCTGAAGTTGGTCCTCGTCGGCTTCTTTCAGCCGATTCAACATGTTGAATCAGGCCATCTGATCATTCTGATTGGCTGTTCAGCTACTGCCACCTGCTGGTACGGAAAGGCATTTCATCTTATGCAGGTGCAGAACGGACGTGCTACTTGGCCGTCAGCTGTCAAGCGTCGGTTTGGTGTGTCAGGCCAACTTTGGACCCAGACGCTGTCGACATGAGCCAACCCCGCAGTCTGCTTTCGTCACCACTAGTTCGTTGGCGTTGGCTTGGTGTGTTCCTGTCTTTAGAAGATATTTAAAGGGTCATGAACTGTGTTGTTGTATTGTTTTATAAAGTTTCTTGGGGAGCACTTATAATATTAGTATGCTTTTTACATCAAAAATTGTCATAATTTAGAAATAAAAGGCACTTTTCTTACCCTGCATTTTGGTGGGCGGGGCTAAACAGGCAGTGATGAAGTAGGTGTTGATCTTCTGCGGAGGTGGTGCTTGCTGCCCTTTGACGTCAAGGATCCCCACTATGAAAAACCTGGTGTTTGCTGGGCCTGGTGTCAATAAAAGCTTTTATTGGACTAACCAGGAAGTTTTCAGTTCTGAAACTTACAGGATATTCTTATAGTATGATGACCTCTTATATGTCAAGGAAATTTTGATTTCTCAGTTCATCACCCCTTTAAATAAATGTTTAATAAATAAATCACCATAAAAATATATTTTGTCAGTTATACAAGGCGTCATTTTTAGAGATATCTGCAAAGAAAACAGATAATAGTGTAATAGCATAGACATAATGGTCTTCAAACTTGACGAATTGTACAAACTTCCAGGTAAAGCCGCCCACTTCTGGTTTTATCAGATGAGAGGAGATGTATTAAGACACTAAAATTCCAACAATTTACCCATTATTCCTGCTGATGCTTCATGTCTTATTGCCTGTATCCACTTTTATCTCCTTAAAGGCTGGCTTTTACGGTTCAGTAGCTTATAAAACTTAGTTCTGGGATTTTTAGCTTGTTTGCTGTACACCCTGTCACACAGCAGCTTTTAGGCATTGTTCTGGCTTTTGTTTTATTCGAATACAGATACAAATAATTTTCAGATTGTTACAAATACAGATATTGGCTCCGCTGCACACCCCTATTTTACATACTATTTTTTTTTAATTTTCGCTTTTCGCCATTACCACAAACAAGCTGTGTAGCCGCTTGAATCTGAGCTCCACCACGGAAATGTAAGTGGCTTGCCATTGATTGCTGCCATGACACTAACGAATAGCACTGAACACGCAACTTGAAATATATTATTATTATTATAAACTTTTTGTCAACTTCCATAATCTGTACAACAAAGGAATTGCTGATCTAGTGATGTCTAATTTTTTATCGATCATTTGTTGCTGGTAAAGTGTGAGAGACATGGCGAGCCACATGATTTTTGTCAAAAAGCCAGGTATGGCTCGTGAGCCATAGGTTCCCGACCACTGTTTTACAGCACTAAAGTGAACATGATTGATGTCGAATAGAGACAGAGCGACACGCGTCATGCGTCATAATTTGAAAACCACGTCCACCGGAGGAGTAGACGCACCTAAGGCGTGAACGCACCTTTACTTCCACAAAGTCAAATGATTTCAATCACTTGACTCCCCTTCTTGGATAGAGACAGAGCACATTTAGGCCTACACCGGGGAGGAAAACAATGACTTTGTATTGCGTGAATCTACCTCCTTGTCATTTCTGACATAACAAAAAGACAGAACAATGTCTAAAAGCTGCTATGTAACAGGGTGTACAAAAAACAAGTTAAAAAAACAAAAACAAAACTAAGTTTTTATGAGCTGTATAATATATATATATATATATATATTAGGATATATATATTATTTTTAACCACGTCAAAGGATTATTTCACCACCCTATGTGAACCTGAGAGGAGATGTATTAACCCTCTGGAGTCTGAGGCTGATTTGGGGCCTGGAGAAGTTTTGACATGCCCTGACATTTGTGCTTTTTTCAGTTGTTCATAAACATATTAATGGAAAAAGTGTCATTACACTGTATTCAGCACAAACTAGGCTACAATAATATGTGAGGAACATGTATGTACATGTTTGTGTTTTTGAAGGAATAACATTTATGCGTGGTTATTGAAAAAACAAAAAAACTTAAGTCACTGAAATAAGGCCAAAAAAAGTATAGTAAATCTGTGTTTACAATACTTTAGGGTATTGGAGGTTGTAAACTAGAGTTTTTGCTTCAAAATTATGTAAAAATTATGCTGCCTACTCCTTCATATAAAACATTATATTGATTTAGTTTTTGTAAGACACTTTTTGCCAAGAAACACAGTATGCGTGGAGGCGTGAATCATCACTGAATAATGGGCCATTCTCACCTGAGAAGACAAAAGAATTGCATAGTAATGAGCTGAAATGACTTGCATATTAATGAGGCATTTCAGTCAGGTAGGCTGTGAAAAAAACCTTCTGTGATGTCTCAAGCTCATCATGATATATGAAACATACAGAAAAATATTATTACAATATAAAGTAATGGTTTTATATTATACTTTAAAATATAATGTATTTCTGTGATGCAAAGAGTCTGAATATAGACTTTTAGTTTAAAAGCATGCACATTTGGAGAAATATTGGATTCTCATATGCTTATGTCAATTTTCTATACAGAGGAGTTATATTTATTTAATATTCATTGTCATTACTATGAGCACTGGTGTTTTCAATTCATACTTGAAGTCGGAGGGCGCTCTCTGTGCATTTTTAGTCCACAAATTCATCTAAAAGAAGAAGAGGCTATTCCATGAATGGAGTTTCCAATTCATACTGCAGCCGGAGGGTGCTAAAGAAACAAAAACTCATCTAAAATGCATCTATAGAAGAAAAGAAAACAGGAACTAACTGCATGTCTTCTAGAACTCGCTAACCATGACTTTTACATCCAGATAAACACTTTTCAAGACAATAAATACACGATTGAGATGATGTATGCATGTATTGACTGAATTTGTGCCTGAATAGCGCTGGCTCCGTGGGCGTGGCCGCATTAGCGGATAATGAGCTGAATCACGGACTTCTGACATGGCTCTCTTTTCATACAGATTACATAAACACAGAAGGTTTGTTTTCGATTTGACTTACATGATTTAAAACCTGACATCTTAACGTTTTTTTAGACATAAGTGTAATTTTTCTGTGATTAGTATTCACTAAGTTACAGTTCATTTTCTGAGAACTATCAGATTGGACTTCATTCAGAGGGAGAGGAGAAATCACGCATCATGTTAGTTTTCTTTATTTTACAAAAAGCACAACATTTTGTTTGCGTATATATTGTGTATACAAATAAAAGAAGATATTCTATAGTTTCAATTGATATATTACTTATGTCTCTATGACAAAAAATGACAGAGTATTTTAAGTCTGTTTTGCTGCAATGTGAAAAAAACCCTGCAAAATGCGGCGGCGCGGTTTCAGATCTCAGAGAGTTAAGACACTACCCATTATTCCTGCTGATGCTCCATGTCTTATTGCCTGTATCCACTTTTATCTCCTTAAAGGCTGGCTTTTATGGTTCGGTACCTTATAAAGCCTAGTTATGTTTTTTTTTTAGCTTGTTTGCTGTACACCCTGTTACACAGCAGCTTTTAGGCATTGTTCTGTCTTTTGTTAGAAGCAAGAAATGACAAGGAGGCAGCTTCACGCAATACAGAAAAAGTCAATGGAGAGGGTTAGATTGTTTTCCTCCCCAGTGTGGGCGTGGCCTAAATGTGCTCTGTCTCTATCCAAGCAGGGGAGTCAAATGATTGAAATCATATGACTTTGTGGAAGTATAGGTGCGTTCACGCCATATCATAATTACTGTAACTACTAGATTCTGGCTCGTAAAAAGCATTCACATCCTCGTAGAGCTCTTAATTACAGTTTGTAAGCTGGGAGTTTTCTGAAAGCTCCCACGTGTACCACGTGACTGCTGGCTAGTGACGCTGAAGCTAGCTAGTGGTTAGCTGTTGACAAGTTGCTAGCTGGTGTTTGCAGACAGTACTGAATTGCGATGGTTGTGTTGTGTTCCAGATTATAAAAATCCATAAATCCCTAACCCGCCGATCATGTTCTACCTTACGTTGGTTTGCAGCAACCTGCAGCCCACCTCGAGCACCCTCAAAGGCAACCTTTAAATGTGCCTGGTTCTCCTCCACTCACTGGTGAACTCTACCTGCCACTGGATCTCGTACTCTGCCAAGCTCCTGCCCAAACATGAGGAAATATGGGGATTCTCTTGTGGCCTGGGCCCTCATTTATCAACGGTGCGTAAGGACAGATTTGTGCATAACGAGTGCATAAGAACAGTTTCATGCAAAGGGTGGGATTCACCAACTTGTACTTATACTGTAACGAAGGGAACTGGACGACGGAGTGGGAGATCCACGTGCAGGCTTTATTAAAATGATCGTAGTCGTACAGGCAGAGGTCAAACACCAGCAAACAGATACAGGAAGGCAAGGCAAAAGAGTAATCCAAAACACAGGCAAAGGTCAAGACAGGCAGCAAGCGATCATAAAACAAAGAAACAGTCCAGGGTCAAAAACACAGGCAAGGCAGGAAACAAGGAAAACAGAAACAAGGGTGAAAACAAGGCTAAACAATACTCAGCAATGTGTGTGTGTTTGGGTGCAGCTTATAAAGTGTCACTGATGGGAAACAGGTGTGAGTGTGTGATTGGTTCCTAGATGGGGAATTGTGAGAAATGTCGTCCAGAGTGATGTGTGACTGTGTGTGCCATGAAAATGTGACAGTGGTGAACCGGTGACCTCTGGTGGGGAGTAGCAGGAAACAGCAGGTGCAGGATACGTGACATATACGTAGAAATGTGTGTAAACATAAGCCTCTGAGAATCCTTACGCAGAGAATCTAGTGGTAGAATAGTGACACTACACATAATAAGCATTTCAGAGTGTTACAGTATGCATTAAGCAATCCACATATGTCCTGTGTTTCCTTTAATTATAAAACACTCAATTTATCATTTGTCTAGTTTTAAACACGATGCATAATTGGTGTCAAACCCTATAAAAGACAGGTGTGCAAATGTTTGTCTCAGTGCAATGCCTTATCAAAATGGCGGTGTTGGATGTAGTTATTTCCTTGGCCCCAACCTACATCCAGTTCCCTTACCGAAATCGGGACTTTCATGCTATTGCTAGATTCCCAAACAAGCACCCACATCGCCAGAAAAGCACCATCAACCAACGAATGTAATTATGTAAATAGAAAAGGGTTTCATTCTGTTAACGTGCAAATAATTTGTGATGCAAATTTGTTGTTATTAAACGCTTTTGCGCGGTGGCCTGGGGGAACACACGACTCATTCATTCTGCAGAATAGCTCTGTGGGTATGTGTCTCCAAGAAGGCACTGTTGAGGATGGCTGGCTCATTGGTGAATTTGAGGCTACAACATGTTTAAAATGATATTGCAAGGCTATGTACAATTACTTAAAACTATCTCATCATTAGGTGATCAAGGTTACCCGCTAAAGCCATGGCTAATGACCCCCCTAACCAACCTGAGGACCGAGCAGGAACAGGCCTACAACCATTCCAATGCGCGCTCAAGGAGCACAGTTGAACGCATAATAGGCCTGCTGAAAGGACGATGGCTGTGTCTGTCAAGCACAGGAGGGACACTGCAGTATCAGCCAGAAAAAGCATGCAAAATCATCATGGCTTGCAGTGTGCTACACAACTTGGCCATCAGATAGGGCATCCCTCTGCAGGAACCCCCCAGACCAGACAGCCCTATGCCCCTGCCACCTCCTAATACCGCTGGCATTCAAACAAGACAGAGGATCATACAAAAATTTTTAAGTAAGTCTGGCCATTGGCCAAGTGCAGAAACATTACGGAGATTTATTTCATTTTGTGTTTTGCAGATTCGTGGGAAAAAATTACTGAAATCACATTAGTCAGCGGTTTATGGTTTATTAGCAATTGTATTTGCGCAAGAGGCAATCTGTTTCAGAGACTCATTGATTTGAATCAATACATTCTTTATGTTGCTCAGTTGACTCTTTAGGTCATTAATGGCTTTTGTTGTTTCCTCTTGATTTTGTAGCACTGCCTCGCTCAGCACTCTTGGCACACGGTGCATGGAAGGGGCAATGGATGGGCCCGGCTTCTCAAGCTCCTCAGGCACAACGGGTGTCACTATTAAGGACACACATGTTCACATTAATTTAATTGAGTTTATCCTATGAATGATTTCATTAAAGGTTTTTACAAATTGAAATAAAATGTATGCAAACACAATATCCTATTCCAGTTGGTTTGTTTTACCTTCACTTTGGGTGTTAGATGGCCTGGTTTGTTGTGTTGAAAGAGCATCAGTGTCACCGTCCTTAATAATCCCGGACAGAGCTGTGTCGCCGATGATGCAGGCTATGCGCTTGTCCAAGGGGGAAAGTTCCATTGTTGTCTGTCCTCCTCCAGTTGCGGACATTTCTTGTCTGTGTGCTGTGATGCGTTTTTTAGCCAATACTTTAATGTCAAACCATTTTTTTTAAATTTCTAGGACAGTTCTCTCTTCAGACCCAACGGAATTAACTGCATTGGTGACATTCTCCCATGCAGCATTTTTTCTTTTGTTTGTAATTCCTCCTGCAGTGAATGAACTAAACAATATTTGTTGGTTGGATTCAACTTCATTTACAAGTAACTTTCTGTGTTTGTGAAGTTCCTCTTCTTTCCTGTCTTTGCCATTATTGCGGTGAGAAAAAATCACAATCAAGTGATTTTTAAAGGGAAGTTTTGTCACCATATATGGTTCATTTGATGCATTTCCGAATGATAATGACCATGAACATGAACGAGCATGGTTATGCACATGTGGGATTTATCAACAATGATTGCTCACTCATGTGCATAAGAACTGTGTGCGCACGTTTGATAAATGTGGATTTTCTTGTACTTAGGCACATTCTAAATTTCATTCGTTGGACAAAATATAGAACCTTTTCTACACACTGTTGATAAATGAGGGCCCTGGTGTGGAGTGGTATTATAACAAAACAGCACTTGCACTAAGCAAGATGCCCAGAGACTGCACAACTGCTGTATCAACTGGGATTCAAAGTTGCGGCCCTGGTCAGAATGACCCCGAACTTGAAAAACCACTCATTCACCAGAACACGGGCCACTTGTCGGGCTTGCTGGTCCTTGGTAGGCACTGCCACAGTGAATTTACTGAACACATCCGTCATCACAATCACGTTCTCCTGCCCAGAAAGAGACAGTTCTAAAATGGAAAAATCAATAGCCACAATCTCATTTGGGCAGGAAGCCAACAGATGCCTGACACCACTGTAGGGCGAGGCCACTGGACTACAGCCTCAATTTTCTTTGGGTCCTTCGTTACCCCCCTGAGAGGAGATAACATGCCCAAGATAACTTACCTCTTCTCGTAAAAACTCACACCTCTTCAGCTTTACTTTAGTCCCTCAGCTTTTAAATAACCCAACACCACCCTCAGTCGGTGCACATGTTGCTGCACAGATGAAGAGAACACAATAATGTCATCAAGGTATAACAAGACAGACTGATGCCTTTGGTCGCCAAAAAGCCATTCCATCAAATGCTGGAACATACTTCGTGCATTACACAGGCCAAAAGGCATACTGTTCTATTCGAAAAGCCCAAAGGGCATACAAAAGGTGGTCTTGGGACAATTGGGTTTGAAAACTCAACACATCCAAAGACTACCGTCTTTTTTCTTAACACAGTCGGAGAGAGGCATATGGACTGCAACTCTTGAATGATCTGTGCATCTAGCAACTGACTAATATGAGTCTTTGCCAGCTCATATTATGATGGTGGAATATGCCTGTATAGCTGTCAGACCGGGATGTTATCAGTGAGAGGGATCTCATGCAACAGGAGGTTAGTACATCCTAAATCTCCTTCATGAATGGAGAACACATCTTGAAACTCCTAGTGAAGGGCTCTAACCTGCTTCTGTTCTTCTTCAGTTAATGCTCCCAATTCAACTGAATCAATCTGCTCTGTCATTGAGGTGGTAGAAACACTGCAAGATACTACCTGAACATTCATGAGGGGACTTCACTCAACCCGACAGGTAAGTCCACCAGACACACCTCCCGCAATGTACTGTTTACAGCAGTGGGGTAAAGCACTACATCAATGGTCCCGACGTTAACTACTGGTTCATAAATGGTATCCCTAGTTACTTGTACCAAGGAACAAGGGGCCAATAAACCTGCGGGCAAACCTGTCTCTGGGGGCTCAAACAGCACTGTGCTACCCATTTACTGGGCAGAGCACGTAGCTGCTACAAATTTAATAGTGCACCCTGAAATGCGACATATGCTCCGCTCCCTTACCTTTACGTTACTGCCATGATCCGAAGCACGCATGGCCCTTTGACATTCCTGGAATGTCTGAATAATCTTAGAATCCTGCATTACAAATCATAATTCGAACAGCATAGCCCCATGATTGCCGAAAAGCTCCTGATAACAGCGACTGAGCACATTCATTCCCAGAACATCAGGGATATCAGGGCTGCCACCAGGAGGATCTCAGACCACTAACATGCGACAACCCTGAATCAAATTACCAAATTACCAAGTTCGATATCTAGTTCCACATAGCCGATATATGGAATCTGGCAGAACCAACTATTTGCGACAAAGGGCGAGGGGGACGATGTTCCCTGTCTCAATTTCGAGCAATATGTCCGGGTTGTTGACACCTCCTACAAATTATCGGACTCAAACAGGGAGAGCTATCACGTGAATACACATTTTGATTACGTGCCAAAGCTGGTCAATCTGTCATTGCTGCTGATGCAGCACCTCCCGCAGTTCGCTTAACTCAAACAATTGATCCCCATGATCCAAACCTGACCCTCCCTGAACCCCATATTGGATTCCACTTACCAATGGTACAGATTGACTCCTACTCCTCGTGCCACCTAACATTCCCTCTCACTCCCATTGAATAGCCTCCCCCCATACATCCAACAATTTTGCAGTGGGCTGTCATCAAATCAATTGTTTCAGCTCTCAGCGCATACTCAACAAACTGATCACGTACAACGATATCAGCATTTGGAATAGCATGCAGCGCTTGACTTTCAACTTTCTCCAGGAGGCTCATCAGGCCTAGGGAGAACTCTAAGAATGTTTCTCCCTCTTGTTGTCTCAGAGAAAAAAAGGCCTCCTGAAGTGCAACATATGATTCCGCAGAACCATACAATTCACGAAGGGTAGAAATAATTCTATCTGTATGAATCTTATTGGTGCTTGAACGATATTTAATCTCACTGCGGGCCTCCCCCTCCAAATGATTGTATAGAAAGAAGGCTTGTTTGGCACGCGACATAGTACAAGTTACAAGTGCACATATATGCTTGGGCTTCTTCAACCCACTCATTGATGCTAATACCAGTCCTGCCATTAAATCTTGGACATCGGGGAACAAACACAAAACGTTCAACTGCATTGGCATATCAGCTGACTGGGGTGTAACTAGCAGTGCTGCGCTAACAGAGGTAGCGCCAGGGTCAGGCAATTCAACCAATGCCCACTCCGCAGCAGTCTCTCATTATCTGCCTGTAATTGGACCACTAAATCTCGCATTTCTTGCAATTCATCCTCCATGATGACACGATATATCATTTAAGTTCATTTTTTTCCTCATTAATGTACACACAGCACCCCATATTGACAGAAAAAACACAGAATTGTTGACATTTTTGCAGATTTATTAAAAAAGAAAAACTGAAATATCACATGGTCCTAAGTATTCAGACCCTTTGCTGTGACACTCATATATTTAACTCAGGTGCTGTCCATTTCTTCTGATCATCCTTGAGATAGTTCTACACTTTCATTTGAGTCCAGCTGTGTTTGATTATACTGATTGGACTTGATTAGGAAAGCCACACACCTGTCTATATAAGACCTTACAGCTCACAGTGCATGTCAGAGCAAATGAGAATCATGAGGTCAAAGGAACTGCCTGAAGAGCTCAGAGACAGAATTGTGGCAAGGCACAGATCTGGCCAAGGTTACAAAAAAAATTCTGCTGCACTTAAAGTTCCTAAGAGCACAGTGGCCTCCATAATCCTTAAATGGAAGACGTTTGGGATGACCAGAACCCTTCCTAGAGCTGGCCGTCCAGCCAAACTGAGCTATCGGGGGAGAAGAGCCTTGGTAAGAGAGGTAAAGAAGAACCCAAAGATCACTGCTTTATGGCAGAGTGGCCCGACGGAAGCCTCTCCTCAGTGCAAGACACATGAAAAACACCTGAAGGACTCCAAGATGGTGAGAAATAAGATTCTCTGGTCTGATGAGACCAAGATAGAACTTTTTGGCCTTAATTCTAAGCGGTAATTCTACCTGTCCAATACAGTCCCAACAGTGAAGCATGGTGGTGGCAGCATCATGCTGTGGGGGTGTTTTACAGCTGCAGGGACAGGACGACTGGTTGCAATCGAGGGAAAGATTAATGCGGCCAAGTACAGGGATATCCTGGACGAAAACCTTCTCCAGAGTGCTCAGGACCTCAGACTGGGCCGAGGGTTTACCTTCCAACAAGACAATGACCCTAAGCACACAGCTAAAATAATGAAGGAGTGGCTTCTGTCACAGACACGTCAGGCTCCACCTCCCGTCAATACCCACGCACCCAATCACCGGAATTCTAATCATCGCCACCTGCACATCATCAGCCACTTAATCACCAGCACTATTTAACCCACACTCACACACACACCAGTTGTCCGGTCTCGTTTGTAGTACAGACTCATGTATGCGAACCTCAAGGACTCAACCTGCTACTTACCTGCTACTTACCTGCTACCAGCGATCCCTATCGCTCCGTTGTCTCCAGTTCCCCTCCTGTGTTCCTCCTTCCGTGTGTGTGAGTGTTCCTCGTCAGCCATTCTCCATCTCCTCGACTTCTACCTCCATCTGCAATCACAAGGACAGTATCAAACCTCTATCATCTCATTTGAACTCTCCATCTTCCATTTACTCACCTGCTCATTGCTGTTTCTCAAATAAACCACCATACTTGCCTTTACCTCTGCCTCCGTGCCGTCTGTATCATAACAGCTTCACAACAACTCAACTCAACTCAACTTAGATCAAAAGGGTGCTTCTACTAAATACTGAGCAAAAGGTCTGAATACTTAGGACCATGTGATATTTCAGTTTTTCTTTTTTAATAAATCTGCAAAAATGTCAACAATTCTGTGTTTTTCTGTCAATATGGGTTGCTTTGTGTACATTAATGAGGAAAAAAAAAAAGCCCTCATGCCATTCCACACCTGTAAGACCTTCGTTAATCTTCGGAACACAAATTAAGATATTTTAGTTGAAATCCAATGGCTCCGTGAGGCCTTCATAGGGAGCAATGACATTTCCTCTCTCAAGATCCATAAAGGTACTAAAACATATTAAAATTGGTTCATGTGAGTACAGTGGTTCAATATTAATATTATAAAGCGACGAGAATATTTTTGGAGCGTCAAAAATAAATAAATAATAATAACGACTGTAGCAAATTAGCTCAAAATAAATATTAATAATTAATCATAACTAGTTATAATTAATTATTAATATTTTAATCAAAAATTAAAATTAACTTAATGTAATAAAATTAATATTACAATCAATTAACCTGTTGTTCAATGAACACACAGTGTTAATTGTTTAATTCTAAGAAATTTTCATTTCCAGGTTATGGGAAATAACAATCTTATTCTACTAAAAGCCTGTAGTCAGGATCGACATGAATAGGGACTCCAGTACATGAGCGCAAAACACGGACAACATTACGTGTGACATGAACAAGACTTTATTAACTAGACTAAACACTTAACTACTCTAACATTCACACACATACATGCATACAGTTTACCAAGAGAGAGAGAGAGAAAGCAGAGTACAGGAAGCAAGAGGTTACAGCATTGTTTGACATTCAGCAGATCAACAACCTTGAGCAAACCATCAGTTTAGTTTTAACAGGCCCTTCTTTAAAAGGGGTAAGGAAACTTAATGTATCTGATAATGAGACTAAGTTTGATACTTGCATGTCTCTTCAAGTTGAATTAAAACTGTCCTGATGCAATTTGTGGAGGTTTCCGTTGAATCTTTGCTGATATTATCTTGACGAAAGAGAACCGGTTGGATTCAGAGGATCTTTGGTGAATGGAAGGTCGAGGCTGAGGCCTGGCACAAGCTTGCGGTTCCTTAGAAGCTTCTAGCTTCTTACAGCATCATCTTGACGTCAGCATTTGTCAGTAAAAGAGAAGAAGAGGAGGAAGAGCAGGAAGAGAAGGGGGAGTTTGATCTTTTGATCAGTGAATATAAGGGGTGAAGATGTCACACCCTCTTGAGGTGTCTGAGCCAATAAGGAGTTTCCCTTTCAGAGGGAAGTTTTACGAGTCTTTGTTCTGTAGCAAGATATTAGCATAAGACACTGGATTGGATGAATGAGAGAATAAACTTCTAGATTCTTATAATACTAACATGTCACAGAGTTAGTAACATGTAACATAAATGACCAAATAGGAAATGAAAGTTGGAGTCCGTAGATACCAAACATGCTGCCAATGTGATCTCAGTTACACTTATTCTCAGTTAAACTATACATTTGCAACTATGCAACATTAATACCAAAATAGTTCAAAAGAGAGAATTAATACATAGAATAAAGCCTATAAAAGGAAAGTCATGAGATGGGAAAATTGGATACGTGTTTATACATTTCCCAAGTGGTTATATAGAGAATACATAGGATTAAGAGAGTTTATTTGTCCTTCTCAGGAAGAATGAGTCACTAGTCTCTACAGCATTCTTCCGTATCATAAAAGTACCATATATCTGTAACAGGACACCTAGGTTGGCCTGTGTGGGCCACATTTGGGATGCTGGTTGCAGTTTTAGGGGGATGAGTTCAGAGAACTTTGATAGTGAGAGTGAGTTTATGGGTAATTCATTAAATACAATGAATAATTGTGTGGCTGAAGACGCTACACGACTTATATAGTGATGGCGGATTTCAAAACATTGCTTGAGGAAGCTTCAGAGCATTATGAATCAGTGTATCGAATCAGCTGTTCGGAGCGCCAACGTCACGTGATTTCAGCCGTTGGCAGTTTGACATGCGATCTGAATCATGATTCGATACACGGATTCATTTATGCTTCGATGCTTCATGAAGCAGTGTTTTGAAATCGGCCATCACTTTATAAGTCGTTTTTTTTTTTTTTTTTTTTTTTTTTTGGCACTCCAAAAATATTCTCGTCGCTTTATGATATTAATATTGAGTCACTGTACTCACATGAACTGATTTAAATATGTTTTTAGTACCTTTATGGATTTTGAGAGAGGAAATGTCATTGCTCCCTATGAAGGCCTCACAGAGCCATCGGATTTCAAATAAAATATCTTAATTTGTGTTCCGAAGATTAACGAAGGTCTTACGGGTGTGGAACGACATGAGGGTAAGTAATAAATGACAGAATTTTCATTTTTGGGTGAACTAACCATTTAAATAAACCTACTGTATCTAAAAAAAAAAAAAAAAAAAGAGTTTAGGTTATTTAATTTACTATTGTATTTGTAATTTGCTTCTTTGTTCCTTTTATATAGCCTAACAAAAATAACTTATACAATTATAAAATGTATCATATTATGGTCATATTACCCACCCCTTGCCCACCCGTACATACCAGCTGATATACCATGTAGGCATAGTCTTGATTTTGTGGTTAATCTGCATTTGAAAGTTTGAAAGGGTTTTAAATCTAGCTAATCAAGTAAAATGACTTAAAATCAAGCAATTTTTCAAAGTCAACTTTAATCATATAAAATGCAATTTCCCAACAGCAAAATTGTGGCCAGGGAAAATGCTGTGTGACTTGTAACTTTGGAAAACCACTAACCACAGTGGCTGGTGAGCAAAAAAGTTATATATATATTTATATACAGGTGCTGGTCATATAATTAGAATATCATCAAAAAGTTGATTTATTTCACTAATTCCATTCAAAAAGTGAATCTTGTATATTATATTCATTCATTACACACAGACTGATATATTTCAAATGTTTATTTCTTTTAATTTTGTTGATTATAACTGACAACTAAGGAAAATCCCAAATTCCGTATCTCAGAAAATTAGAATATTGTGAAAAGGTTCAATATTGAAGACACCTGGTACCACACTCTAATCAGCTAATTAACTCAAAACACCTGCAAAGGCCTTTAAATGGTCTCTCAGTCTAGTTCTGTAGGCTACACAATCATGGGGAAGACTGCTGACTTGACAGTTGTCCAAAAGACAACCATTGGCACCTTGCACAAGGAGGGCAAGACACAAAAGGTCATTGCAAAAGATGCTGGCCGTTCACAGAGCTCTGTGTCCAAGCACATTAATAGAGAGGCGAAGGGAAGGAAAAGATGTGGTAGAAAAAAGTGTACAAGCAATAAGGATAACCGCACCCTGGAGAGGATTGTGAAACAAAACCCATTCAAAAATGTGGGGGAGATTCACAAAGAGTGGACTGCAGCTGGAGTCAGTGCTTCAAGAACCACTACACACAGACATATGCAAGACATGGGTTTCAGCTGTCGCATTCCTTGTGTCAAGCCACTCTTGAACAACAGACAGCGTCAGAAGCGTCTAAAGACAAAAAGGAGTGGACTGCTGCTGAGTGGTCCAAAGTTATGTTCTCTGATGAAAGTAAATTTTGCATTTCCTTTGGAAATCAGGGTCCCAGAGTCTGGAGGAAGAGAGAAGAGGCACACAATCCACGTTGCTTGAGGTCCAGTGTAAAGTTTCCACAGTCAGTGATGGTTTGGGGTGCCATGTCATCTGCTGGTGTTGGTCCACTGTATTTTCTGAGGTCCAAGGTCAACGCAGCCGTATACCAGGAAGTTTTAGAGCACTTCATTCTTCCTGCTGCTGACCAACTTTATGGAGATGCAGATTTCATTTTCCAACAGGACTTGGCACCTGCACACAGTGCCAAAGCTACCAGTACCTGGTTTAAGGACCATGGTATCCCTGTTCTTAATTGGCCAGCAAACTCGCCTGACCTTAACCCCATAGAAAATCTATGGGGTATTGTGAAGAGGAAGATGCGATATGCCAGACCCAACAATGTAGAAGAGCTGAAGGCCACTATAAGAGCAACCTGGGCTCTCATAACACCTGAGCAGTGCCACAGACTGATGGACTCCATGCCACGCCACATTGCTGCAGTAATTCAGGCAAAAGGAGCCCCAACTAAGTATTGAGTGCTGTACATGCTCATACTTTTCATGTTCATACTTTTCAGTTGGCCAAGATTTCTAAAAATGCTTTCTTTGTATTGGCCATAAGTAATATTCTAATTTTCTGAGATACGGAATTTGGGATTTTCCTTAGTTGTCAGTTATAATCATCAAAATTAAAAGAAATAAACATTTGAAATATATCAGTCTGTGTGTGATGAATGAATATAATATACACGTTTCACTTTTTGAATGGAATTAGTGAAATAAATAAACTTTTTGATGACATTCTAATTATATGACCAGCACCTGTGTGTATATATATATATATATATATATATATATATATATATATATATATATAAATGTATATATATAAAGATTCTTCACACACAAACACACACACTCCAAACTTATTATAAAAACAATTGAATCAAAAAACAACTAAAGATTGAAAAAAAAAAAAAAAAAACAACAACCATACAATTGCAGATAGCAACACATTCACAGAAACCTTAATCAACAGATGAGAATTTTTTTTTTTTTACAAGTTCAAATAGTGACAGATTCACAGGCAGCTAAAGCCGGGTGCACACTGTGCGATTCATAATAGTCCTTTACGATGGTTGCTTGTCAGACTCTATGAACATGATCCTCATGTCACACTGTAGGATCTCAGCTGTCATTTATCTCAGACTGTACAACAGTCAAGACACGTTAAAAATGGACGCGCGCATGAAAACTTGTCCGGTGTTTTACATCATCAACCCAACACGTCCGATCACTGTGAGCTGCATTACACGCGGGACTAAAATGGTGGCTAACAAAGACATCTCTATCGTTAATTTTGATCACGGCTTGTCTTGAAGACAATGTAACGTTCGTCGTGATAGAAGTCACACTGGAGGATTGTGAGCCAAAGCTTCTGACACTGCCAGGATTTCGTCTGAGGTAAAATTTGATTACAACAGTCATTAACCGGCTGTCTGTGAACATGTCAAACTAGCGATCAAAGACTACAGATTTTAGGCTAGGATTATAGGATTTAGGAATCTTTTAGGATTTGCAAAATTTGTCTCAGATGACCAAATCATGGCCAAAATCGCACAGTGTGAACCAGCCTTAAATCAACAGAAAGGAAAAACAAAATTACAATACAAAAAAAAAAAAAAATTAAAGGTACCCTATAATGTTCTTTCACAAGATGTAATATAAGTAAAATACCCCATAGATTTTTTTAATTAATTTTTTTAACTGCTTATTTTGGGGCATCATTAACTATGCGCAGATTCAGGCTGCGGCCCCTTTAAATCTCGCGCTCCCTGCCCCCCGAGCTCTCGACTGTAATACAGTGCATAAACAAAGTTCACACAGCTAATATAACCCTCAAATGGATCTTTACAAGATGTTCATCATGCATGCTGCATGCATGCTTCGGATCATGTGAGTATAGTATTTATTTGGATGTTTACAATTGATTCTGAATGAGTTTGTTAGTGCTCTGTGATTAAAGCTAACATTACACACTGTTGGAGAGATTTATAAAGAATGAAGATGTGCTTATGCATTATACAGACTGCAAGTGTTTAATAATGAAAATAGCGACGGCTCTTGTCTCCGTGAATACAGTAATAAACAATGGTAACTTTAACCACATTTAACAGTACATTAGCATCATGCTAACGAAACATTTAGAAAGACAATTTACAAATATCACTAAAAATATCATGTAATCATGGATCATGTCAGTTATTAGCGCTCCATCTGCCATTTTTCGCTAATGTTCTTGCTTGCTTACCTAGTCTGATGATTCAGCTGTGCACAGATCAAGACGTTAATACTGCCTGCCCTTGTCTAATGCCTTGAACATGGGCTGGCATATGCAAATATTGGGGGCGTACATATTAATAATCCCGACTGTTACATGTACGTGTCTGTGTTATGTTGAGATTTGCCTGTTTTCCGGAGGTCTTTTAAACAAATGAGATTTACATAAGAAGGAGGAAGCAATGGAGTTTGAAACTCAATGTATGTCTTGTCCATGTACTGAACTCTTTTTATTCAACTATGCCAAGGTAAATTCAATTTTTGATTCTAGGGCACCTTTAAGCAAAAACAACTGTTCGTCCATAAACTTTAAAATAGAAAAAAACACAGAACACGGTGGCGACTGTTGGATGGTCATCCAAACATTCAAGACCTCAGAGTGCGGCAATACACAGCAATCAATGGAAACTGCAGCAAGCCAAGCTTCCGCTCAGCTGATATTCCAAGTGGCCAACACTGTAGTAAACGCACTGGTAGCAGCATATAAACACAGCTCTGCAGCACACTAGTTCTAGTTCACAAAGGCCACGTTCACACAGCAGCAGAATACAGTTGTCAGTCCTGTATTTGAGTCCTTAATACGGTTATGTTCACACACAGTAGCCTACGTTTATTTACAGTGAGTGACAAACGCATTCTATAACCAAACTCACACCTGTAAATTTTCAGGACTCACAACCGCATTCTCAGAATTTTCGCGCTGTGTGAACGGAACCGTACTGGACAACTAGTTGTCTCTCACTTCATACAATGTGAGAGAGCCACTCTCCTGAGGTGTTTTGTGTGTCGTTTCGCTTTCGGTAACTTACAGCGACAGAGATATGAGCATGTGCGTCATCTTAAGGTGTTAGATCCAATCACTGTTTTCCACCGGAGTGGCTCCCATCAGTTGTGTTTCTTTTCCAAATTCAAATGCTGTGTCATGCGCGAGACGTCGCAAAGGATGTGACACGAGTGCAACGGTTAAACACTCCGACTATCGCGTGTTTACATACTGCTGTTGATTAATGAAGTTTGAATGGATACACTCGCGGTTCAATTGGTCTCTTGTCATGTCAAAAGTGATGAGACTTTTCAGTTTTATGGACGTCGCCATCTTTAATATTACGTTGGTCACTGTCGTTATTGTTACTAGTAAGAGAATAGGGGCTTGACTCTCGGTGCACGTTCAGACAGACAGTGTTCCAGATGCTACTGTAAGTTACTGTGTGAACTGGACATTTCGAGATTCACACCTGTAAGTAAATGCGGTTGTCAATCCCAAAAACTGACAGTGTGAATGTGGCCAAACTCGGAACTGCCGCTCTGGCAGTTTAACGAGCACTGAGCTTTATGACGAGGCCGTCTGCACCCCACCGCTGTACGGGAAACAGCAACGTAAGCGCCCGTATATGAGCGTGCAGCCAACAATGCCAAATTTATCCGAATCATGAAGCCCTATTGGTTCACATCTGTGGTTCACACACATTTTCATTATTAAAAATTCAATGATCCATATTCACCTTTCAGATTTCACTTCCAAAATATTCGGTCTGTTTAAAAATACATCCTGTAACATTCGACAGGCCATTTTCAGTTCTTTTTATTTCGATTTACAAATTTGCTTCCACAAATTCAGTGGTTCAAATTCGACAGAACATTTAACATTGCACATCCGGGAGCTGTAGGAATAGAAGTACAGTACTGATGCATATCTCCAACTGCTGTTAGTTGTCCTCACCAGCAGGTGGCACAAGGGGCTGTTAACAAATGCTGCATTGAAGCCACCTTGTATTAACCGGAATCTTGAGATGACAACACGTGACATTATATTCGGAGCTGTTCACGTCCTTTGAGTGGGAATTATGCGTTTCCATGGCACCACTATCAACGCCTATGAATCTACAGCAGTCAGGTGGTACAGCGGCCACGTGGTACATCTGGGAGCTTTCAGAAAACTCCCAGCTTACAAGCTGTAATTACGAGCTCTACGTGTAACAGACACGCCAGGCTCCACCCTCACTCAATCCCAACGCACTCCATCTCCCGAATACTAATCACTGCCACCTGCACGTCATCATCACCGCAATCACCAGCACTTTAAAAAGCCAACACTCACACACACTCACTGTCCGGTCTCGTTGTTTGCTACTTACCTGTATGCTTACCTCAAGGACTCCAGACGAACTACTTACCTGTCTCCGACGTTTCCAGTCTCCCTCCTGTGTTCCTCCTCGTGTGTGTGAGTGTCTCCAGTCTCCTGTATTCCAAGTCTTCAGTCTCCTGTTTTCCAAGTCCCCAGCGCGATCCATTCTCTCCATTCCTGCAATCATCAGCAAGACATCATCTCCACTATTCACCTTTCATCACCTGCACTGTTATAACTCTGCTGACATCAATAAACTCACCTGTTTGTTTTACATCTGCCTCAGTCCCTTCTGTACTGTAACACTACGAGGACGTGAACGCTTTTTACAAGCTAGAATCTCGTAACTACAGGAATTATGAGGCAGCGTGAATGCACCTAAAGGCCAGAGCAATGGCTAGAGAGAGTCTTTCATTCACAAAAATAGACTTACATGGAGCAAGTGTATGTGATGATTATCATGGCCAGAATATATGCGGAAAATCTGATAAAGACACAAAAGCTGTGTTTACATTTATTTCACTGTCTTCACGGTTGGTGTTGCACCGACTCGTCGACTTTAATGCTCTGCTATGACATTTTAAGCTTGATGTTGTCTAGTTGCTGGTCCTAGAGGGCGCAAGAGCATAAGAAATCTTTGAAGTCCATATTTACGCTCCATTTCCAAAATGACTAATAAATGCATACTCTGAGAGCGCTCCACAAGACATGTGTGATTATATCACCTGGATGCTCGAAACTGAACAGGAGAATGCACATTTTAAACAGCTTATTGTACAGGTAAGTTAAGCACTGTTCTAAACTAATGCAGGCTGCACTGTAATGCACACACATACAGTACAGCTCAACTCATACATCACGTGAAGATCACGTGCACAGAATCATTCAGCAGTGCAGAAATGTATTGTCAACACTGTGTTCTGTGATTTCTCAAAAGTTCTAGCATATACTTCTATCTACAACCCACAGCTTCACTATTTGTAGTGAGAAGCTGCAAGGTAGAATTAATTCACACACGCAATTGCTCTCTCAATAATGCATTCATATAAATGTAATCCTTACTGTGCACCTTTATCTGTATCTGATGTAGAAAGAGCAGAAATTGGTGCAAATATAATGACCCAAAGAAAAGAACTAATAAAAATGAGCTGTTATATAGGAGCTATAATAAGCGGTTGATGGGAAAAGTATTCTTAAAATGCATTCTAAAAATCAGTATAATTCGTAATTAATAATTATTCACTCTACTTTTGAAGTGTCTGTGGGCGCTGATGAAAGCAGTATCTTTGTCATAGCATTCTTTCTCATGACAGGCTAACGCTTGCCTCTAGCAATGATCTCTATGAAATGAAGCATCAGATCTTTGCTTGATTGTTGAGCCTCACTCAAGGTGGTGTGCAAAGTTCAAATAACCTCCTTGTTTAAAACCTTGTTTCATTCTTGAAAGAATCAGTGCTTTGATTTGAGTGAATGGTCTGTCTCACTCATAAAGACAGACCCTTGCCACTCACCTAGTGCGTAACAATGTAACCTTTGAAGTCGCTGAAAAAACCCCACCATTAACACACAGACTTTCTCAATACCAGGTATTTATATAAAACATTATGTATTAAATAATAATATTGTTTTAATAATTAACAATAATAGCTATTTACTAGTGCTCTAGTTCACCATTAAAATTAGTTATAAAAATTTAACTTTGACCTTGATTAAAATGCTAAATTTGGTATTACATTGGGGGTGGAAATGAATAAGCTTGGATTTGACAATGGTGACAATGGTGACACCAGAATAAAATAAATATTCATGATTCAAATATTCATGATTCTGCAGCTGAAAATACAGAATTATTTTAGATGAATATGCTTGCGTTCTGTCACTGACTTAAGGTAACATAAGTCTGTGAAAAATCTGGCATTTTCAGCACCCACAATTTCCCCATTGCATTATTATACTGTAATGTCATTACGGTATATAGGAAGAAACTAGTTAATGTGAAGATGTTCAACAGTGTTAATTTAATAAGAAGTGATTCTAGCTGTTAGTCCCTTGTTAACTTTAAGGGGCAGGGGTTCAGGTGGTCAGGTGGCTGGTGAAAGAGTTGAGAGCTAGGAGAGTGAGTTCAGTGTGAGTTCACGAGCCAGAGCAACGAGCTATATTCCTGTTGTTTTCTATGTGTACGGCATGATTTACGGCCATAACAGTAACTCTGCAGTTCTTAATAAAGTCTCAGAACGAGGAAAAACCAGCCTCGTCACTCTTAGTAGCGATACGCTACATTTGGTGTCAGAAGTGACAGACTTTAACGCACAATATTATCATTCACCGTAGAGCTGGATTACTGGGCGCGGCCAAAAGTGAAACAAGACATGCCGGAGGAGATCATAAGGGGGAAAGGCGAGTGCTTATGAACACACGGACCCGCGGCAGATCCATGCTGTGTGCCGAGTGACACGGCCAAGATGAGACAGGCTATCATGTTACAAGCTGCTGAAGCTGGCTTCACGCCTCCCTTTGCCCTGCGCAGTGAGTTTGTATATTAGCAAATTGGGGCCGACATGATGGCGCATGTGCAGCCCGGCACAATGCACTCTCGCGATGATGTGAAGACGCAGGTTGTAAATAAACATGGCGGCGCCCAGGCCCACAGCGAATACATCAGAGACTCAGACACACTCACTATTAAAACACCACGGTTCTCTGGTAAGATGGATTGGGATGCATTCAAAGCCCAGTTTGAACTGTTAGCTGATGCTGCAGGCTGGTCTGAAAAACATAAAGCTTTGCAGTTAGCATTGTGCCTCACTGATGATGCCGCTGCCTGCTTGTTGTTGTTGAGCCCTGCAGAACGGAATGATTATAATGCATTGGTCGTTGCTCTTCACAGACGGTTTGGACAATGTAGCCAGCCTGTCCTTTTGAGGACAGAATTTCATAACAGACACAGACAGCAAGTTGAGTCCCTCCGCATTTTGGCCAATGACATTGAATGTTTATGTAAACGCGCCTATGCTGAAATGCCACCATCAGTCCAGAATGAACTCGCTAGAGACAGATTTATCCAGGTGCTCAGCCCAAGAGAGCTCCGTGTGCAAACGCAGCTGGCTCACCCAACCACACTGAGTGAAGCACTGGAACTGGCTATTGAAAGGGAGATATTGGGGGCCGAAATTGATGCAGATAAAATTACACCACTAGTGAGAGCTGTGGAATTGTACCACAGGGTAGAGACCTGCGCGGGATGGATTTTTTCGTCCCGCTCCCACCCGCTCCCGCAAGATTGTGTCCCGCTCCCGCAAAAATATATATTATTTTCTCCTGCTCCCGCCCACAAACAATCAAGTTTCGTCCCGCTCCCGCCCGCAAAATCCCGCGGGTAAACCTATAAGTATTGTTTTAAAAAAAAAAAAAATACATCGCATATTCTGCTTGCTACTCTGTTATTTTTCACTTGCTCCCCTGTTGAATATATAAAAAGGAAAACAAACAAATGGTTCATTTTATTTGCGTTTAATTAAATGAACACGAACAAGGAACTTTGAACATAGAAATACAGTAAAAAAAAGTAAGAAATGTAAATAAAAAAAATATAGAAAAAAAAGTAGCCAAGGGCCTAATACTGCTTTCTTTGCTTTTAGCAATTCCTTCAAACATTAAACAAATAAATATTCTTATTCCTCAGTAACTAAATAGACAAATGTTAAATATTTAGCAAAAAAACAAACAAAAAAACAACAACTGTACGACTACTTAATGTGCCTGTGCAGGAATAGCATGTCGTTCACTGATGAGGGCTTCAGATTAATCTGTCTCTGCTCCAGTATGCGACCGCAAATACTGAAAGACCTCTCCGATGGTGCGCTGGAAGCTGGAATGCAAAGTACATGGCGTGTTACTTTGCTTAATCTGGGAAATTCTTGACATCGTCTTTTCCACCACTGGAGGACATCATCCGGTCTGTGTGCTTCTAAACCATCCAGCTTGACCTTTAAATATCTCCCTATTTCGGAATCGAATGACACGTCGCTGTCCATGGTATCATCAGCATCCTCCCATTCCGCAAAGTCTTGAAAAGTCCTTTTTGCTGGCGGAGGTTGTAGGTTTTCCTCTGTGTTATCCTCATCAAACCCCATCTCATCAACTAGCACTTTGACGGCATGGATCACAGCTTGTCTTTCATTATCATCAATCATTTTTAACTGACGCAGTTTGGGAGTGAGGAATGTAGCTATTTTGTAGAGCATATGAATTCCATTTGGTGCCGAATCTTTCGGCGACATTAGTTCGTCCAGATGTTGCAGACAAGTTGATGCAATTTCACTGAGAATGCAGTCAGTCCTGGCTGCCTCACAGTGGATTCTTAGTTTTACGGACCACGGTGTAATGACTGAGGCAAATCAGACACAATTATTGGTTAGTTAACCAATAGTTTTAAGCTCACTCTGGAGTCTGTCCCCATCCCCCGGGAAGTTTATTGCGCTGAGGAATGTGGTTGCCGCATGGAGAACAGAGTAGAGACACAGAAAATCTGCATCTTCCCTGCATTTTCCACACAGAACACAGACTCTATGGTATTAATGTATAGACAGACGGTGCTATAAATGATTCCTTCTCAGGAAATGGTATCCATTATTACTGATGTTGTATTGTACTCATTGTATTTACATGTTTGATGATTGTTAAATGTTATGACCTGCACGGTAACTTCAATCATGCCATGTTTAGTGTCTATACGTTCGTAGCGGGAAGATTTAAATGTTTGTGTATGCGGTACATCCATACCTGTGCAACACATCAGTATTAAAAGAATATTTAATAGTTCTGATTCAAGAACTCAGCTTGTTAATCTTTCTGGGTTGTAAAAGCCCTGACAGGAGGGGTGTTGCCACCCAGAATTACAACATCTTCATTGGTCCGGTCAACAACTGAGAGGTGTGACTTTGACCAGAGGTTAAAAACCAGCGAACAGTGCCACTCCCTCTCTTTTTCTCCTTGCTTCTGAACGACCGAATCGATCTCCTTGCGGCCTGCAAGGCCTGTAGGCCTCGGCCTACAAATGAGCCATGTGCTCCTCATCCCACATGGAAAAGACTGGCAACAACTTTGGACTGAATCACCCAAGATCTCTCCTCAGATGGCAGAGCCGATGCTCCTCAGCCTAAGGGCATTTTGCAAGTATCGTACATTTTAACACTAAACAGCAAGTTAGTATTAATTTGTAAGACTTACCTTGCTATTGCTGAAGAAACTGATGATTCCTTTCCAGATTGCCTTTGACATTTCATGTAGCTCTAGTAACAGCATCTCTTCCGGTTCAACACTATCATTACTCATTCTGACTTGCGTGTGTGTGTGTGTGTGTGACCCTTTATGTATGTTATGTTATGTGTTTGTTAGTTTAGTTATGTGTTTGTGAGTTAGGTAATAAAGATTGTGCACAATACACGTTTGGTTCTGACTCCGTCTGCTAATGAATTGCCTCTTAAGTGATAGATCCGGACTACGTGAGTAGTACAGTACAATAAGAAATATTATTTTTCCATAACTTGGAAATTGACATTTCTTAGAATTAATAAACAATCAACACTGAGCGTTCACTGGACGAACAGGTTAACTGATTGTAATGTTAATTTTAATGTAGCTACGTCCAGTTAATCTGATTAACGGATTTGCATATTCCTAATTAATCATAATTAATAATCATAATGAGTTATGAATAATTATTAATATTTCCCCTTTGAGTTAATTTTCGCTACATATTTGGTGGAGAACGGCAGGCATCATTTTAAGCAATTGTTTGCAGATGGACCAGTAATCAATCATGTGTTTTGGCATAATTTTTGTTAACATCTTATACATGCACAAACTGGGGCTTCAATGCACATTCTCTTGAACGGCAGAACGTTCCTCGATGCTATAATGCATGTTTAAATTGTATGAAGAAGCTAACCTGAAATTATCGAAGAAATCATAATTTCAGTTGCTAAATGAGCGTAAAACTTTTCTGACGATGGAATCGCAGATTAGTAGCGCGTACAAAAGGGTATCAAAAGTAATTAACCTGAACTTGGGCGTAGAAACCCCCACTTTCAGCTTTAAATGCATAAGTCTTTCTGACGATGGAATCTCAGATTAGCAGCACAAACAAATAAACTAACCTGAATCTGGGCGAAGAAATCCCCACTTTCAACTGTAAATGCATAAGCCTTTTTCTGATGACGGAATTCCAGATTAAGCAGCATAAATTTACCTGTGTGACGAAGAAATCTCACTACAGCGTTTGTAATGGTGTTCTGGGCGAGACTCCCCAGTCACCGATTAAAGGCCTTTTTACTGTTCGTTCCATCACTGTATTCATATTCATGCGCGGGACCGCACATATGAAACACACGCAACGAACCTGTGGTGTAAATTCTAGCGTAGCTAACTAGCAATCACCACTGTCTGTGAAGTGATGTGCTGTTGTGATTTGTGAGTTATGCGTGACCACACTGGAGTTCTTAATGCGGGCTTGCAACGCGGTTAGAATTCTGCTCCATTCTGATCGTGTTGCGGGCTGGCATTGGTCTCCTGGCAACGCATGACAACAGAGCGTGTAGAGCAGACACCTCGGAAAGTCTGATAGCAGCACACCCACATCACAGACTGTTGTGCAAACAACGAATCACGCATAGCCGAATCTAGCTCTATAGAAACCCTACGCGTACACCCTACGAGTTAAAACCCTTTACCTCGACTAAAAGCTGCTAGCACCCTGCTAGCACCTAGACATGTGCAAGCGTGAAGCATTCAAGCCAAAGACTTTATAGACTTTGGGATTCCCTTTAGGAGGGATTTTGATTTGAACCGCTGATGGGAACACAATGCGTTGTGAAGCTCCGAATCAAATGAATCAATTGCGTCACAAACGATTCACTGTTCGAACCGCTCAAAGCGCCCCTTTGCGAGCCAGAACAGTAAGCGTAGTGAATACTAGAGATATATGAATACGAGACATCTTTAATAAGCCATTCACAAATGGTTATTATTAAGTTGTTATCAATTAAATGTGATCAATTAATCATCTAATATCCTTAAACCTGAGGTTTCTGTCAAGACATGATATTTCAGTAAACTGTAGCGCTTATTGAAACACTCTGAAACTGCTAGGACGCATCACAAAGCCTCGTTTACTGAAATCACGTGACTGTGGCAGTTTGACACACGCTCCGAATCACTGATGCAACACAAACGATTCATTTGAGTTCCAAAGCTTCACAAGGCACGCCTCAAAAGGCACCCATCTCTGGTTTAAACCGTTTGTATGTGTGTGCGTGTGTGTGCGTATGTGGCGTCACTCACGTTGTCAAGTCTGAGTACCTCTATTCAGTCAAGTTGAATTTAAATTAAATTTAAAATTTAATTAAATCAATTTGTTTAGTTTCCTATCTCTAATTCATGCTAATACTTTGTTCACCTGACTATCCCTATGCAGCCAAGTTGAATTTGGTTAAATTTGAAAATTTAATTAAATCAATTTTGTCTGTTTAACTTTCCTTTTAGATTTCTAAATCTACTAGGAAATTCAAATTTTATTTTGTTCAACTTCATTCCTCCTCTACGTGTCATTTTATTTCCTTCACTTTCTTTCTATATCTCTGTTCGGTCAAGTTGGATTTAATCAAACTTAGCATTTAATTAAATCAACCTGGGTATTCACATTCCCTAGGTCTAAAGGGACCTTCTGTTTTTATTTTTATTTTATTTTTTATTTTTTTGTGTTATTCTACTATCACCCTCTTCCCTTTTTCTATAGGATTACAGTAGTTCTAGAAACTGTTGTTTCCTTAATGAGGCATAATGAGTTATAGGTTATTACTACGCTAACACCTATCTCTCAGCTCCCCCTCCTCACTCCTTAGTGCTGAGTACATGAAGTACGGCCACCGTCCAGTGCACTTGGGGCTCCGGAAAGGACTAGAAACTCTTCCCGTTGTTTCTTCTCCTTTCGACCTCAAGGCATCTGGTCTTTCTCTGTTAGTCTAGAGATTAGGTCATCACTTGAACCAGTGACACCTGCTTAACCATATCTCCTAGCAAGACTAAATGGGTAAAAAACCTCTTTCCTTCCTTTCCCTTTTCTTATTTCATTTTTTTCTCTCTCTCTCTCTACCAGTTTGTTCTATTCATTTACCTTATGGTGATAATTTCTGGAAAGGAATCATCTGTACTCTGAGTAATAGTTTAATGACGTGTACCAGCCCCGTCATCAGTCAACACAGCTTACAGCTGTCATCCAAGATAGTTAAACACCTTAGTCTCATGCTGGCTTCCCCCACTTCAGCTAGCCACTTCCTATATGGCCCACATAGCTGTACGAACTTGCATTTGCCTGTGCTATCTCTTTCTCTCATGTCCCCATAAGTGTGCCTGTCTGCCCAGTACATCCAGCCCTGCCATCCAGGACCCCCTGGAGACCCAGCGGAACAATGTGATGGTTGCCCTTCAGCTAAAGCAGTCAACAACCTGCAACAGCAGAGTAAGGGACAGCGAGATCGGCAGCACCAGCAGACACTTGACACCTGACCTGAGCCAAAAGGAGCTTCAATTTCTCCTTAGCCCATGCTCATACGGGCTTCCAACAGGAGGTAATTGAACGAACGCTGCAAGTCACTGAGTTCCACAGAGAACCAACCCACTCAGCATGAGAAGGCACAGGACAGATGCAAGAACCATGACAGAGCAGAGCAATTGAGGGAGGTCACCAGTGTGGGAGACGAACTTGTGGTGGTCCAAAAAGAACTGAAACAGTCCTACCAACTGCAAATGGACCACACAAAGCACCAGCTCCCCCAGCCTTATACAAAGGGGGGGAGGGGCCAGAGCCTGCAGCTTAGGAGACCACAGTACCAATGCCAACATAATAGACATTCCCTTTTGTTCCAAAGTCCCTGACTGGTGTGATCCACCAAGACAGGCTCTCTGTTCCAGATCACATCCCACCAGATTCACTATGAGTTTTGACTTAACAGCCAGAAAAACTCCAATTAGACTATCAGCAGCTGAAGCCAGTCTGCATAAAGGATTTCTCAGACCCAGAAGCCTGAATGCAGATTGAGTGCTGCCCCGACACCAAGCAGGGCAGATCTGAAAGTCCCAAGGTTACTGCCACCGACTCAGACAAACCTGGAATGAATGGAGGACACCAACAGGACCTTTGCCTCCTACAACAGCTAGTCACCCCTTTGGACAGCACCACCTGCCCTCACACAGTGCCACTCATGTGACCTGACACAGAAGGCCTGTAACACACAAGGCCCCTCAGCAGGGGGTTCTCAAGACCCCGATGACTTTGAACTGCCAACGCAGTGCTTTACCCATAGCTTCTACAAAGGTTCCTAGGCAGCATAGGGCATAAAGCTTTTAAAGTAGATGAAAATGTGTGTTCGCAGAAATGCAGGAGTCTGCAGTAGGAGTGGAAGGAAACCTTGTGTGAATGTGTAAATCTCAAATGCTCATGACTATCCACGACGAGCTATTTTGAAATATGACACTAGATTGAGCCGGTTAAGCCAGCATGGCCTAACGCCACTCGCTTAAACCATCGTCCAACTAAAAGTGTGTTTAATAATTGATAATTCCGACATGATGTTTGACAACGTTTGATTCGCATGTAGATCGATGGTGCTGGCTTGTTAGATGCAGATAAAACTATAGCTTGAAGTGACACCTCTGCCGTAACAGAAAGAGTCTTAAGACATTTTAGCATATGTTCAAATGGTATCAGTGTAAAGTTAATCTGATTTTAGCGAAGAAATCCTAATCTCAGTATTAGAGCGTAAGCCTGTGTTGACGAAGGAATCTCAACTCAGCGGCATGTAAACTGTACCAGAATTGATTATTCTGCTTTGGTTGGAGAAATACCAATTGCAGTATTGCTTAACCTGTTTCTGATGAATGAATCTCAGTACAGCGTTATATAAATGTAGATTTGGGTAATGCTCCCCTTTTATAGTTAAGATTGATGTCATTCATCTAAACTTTGGCTGCATCTACAAGCATAGCTACCTCTTGACCAAAACTGTGTTTCACTCGCTGAAAGGAATATCAGTATACCTGCACAAGACGGACTTAACTATATATGCTTAAACAAGCTTGGACTTACAGCAAACTGTGTAATTACCCTTTAAACAAGTACAAGACGTTGTTTAAAGTAGAGAGAAGAGTTTACATGAGTAAAATTTGCAAATGCCAAAACATATTTGCATTTTACTAAATGTAATATCAAGTTTTTGAAAATCTGAAAGTATAAGTGTCACATTTTAACTCTGTACGTAACTAGTTTGAAATGAGCAGACCGTCTTCATGAACTGTTTGAATTGCTGTGGTGTGCATTGGTTCCCATGACAACGACTTGTCACAGGAAGTGCTAACTCATCACCTTGTGATGCCATGGTGTAAACAAACCAGGCTAGGTGGCTAAGCTAACCCCACCTAGCAACCCTTCCGCTCAGGCTAAGCTAACTAATAGCTTCTACAGTTAGCGGTTAGCATCATTTATGTGAAGCCTTTAACTACAGCTTGTGTGTGTGCAGTGTGAACTGATCTAAACCCATTCTGCTGTTTTAGTCACTTCTTTAAATCTTTTTATTGATTTTAATTATAATGGCAGTCAGCTATTAATTTTTACTAGTATTATTTCTTTCATCTTTGTGATTTACTTACATCTTCCTTTTTTCTTGTGTGGTTTAATTTCCCAATATAACCACAAGCAACTAGACATACTCTCCTTCTTGATTTTGTTTATTTACAACAGTTGCTTCAATTTTATGAGCCAGCTACAAAGTAATCTGAACAATTACTAGGGCATAATTTTGAGCACCACTAATAAGCAGAATCTAATAGGAAAGCTCTCCTCTTCCTCTCCCTTTTTCTTTCCTATTTGTTCAGAGGTCAAGCCTGTCGTGAGCCATCAGTAAGAAATACTAAGAAATAATTTGACCACAAGAACCATCTTAATTCATTTGTTAAACCTAGCTGTATTTTATACACCTGGCTGCTCACTGTGCCTTTAGCCCTAAATTCTGTTTGATCTTGCAGTAGTCTCTTGCCCTTACTCTCACCACAAGCGTGCCTAAATGTTGCAGATGCTCAGCCTAACTAACCGCAGAGCCAAAAGCAACTGGACAAAGATGGAAGAGAAGTAAAGGCAGATGACTCAAACCAGAGGTATGGTCACAATGATCTGACTGAAGTCAACTTCTTCCTGGCCCACATCCTCACTGTTTTGAAACAGGAGGTGAACAACCTCAAACTCCAGATCACAGAGACTCACAAGGAGCTGATGCATGCTAAAAGCCACATAGACCAGCTAGAGATGGAGGCTCGGGACAGACACAAGGACCCTGACAGAATAGAGACACAGAAGAAAAGCCACAAACTGCAAACGGCTCTGACGGCTGCTCCGCAACGAGAGCAGCTGGAAAAGGCAGCCAGAGAAGACGTGGTAAAAGAACTCTTTCACAAATAGTCACTGTTAAAAATAGCAAATTCTGAACTCTAGGTCAAAGATGACACAATCAGGACCTGTGAACGTCCTCTGGATGTGTCGAGATCTGGGACTGAAGCTCTGACCCAGCAGCTGGACAACACCAAAGATGAACTTGACATGGCCCAAAGAGAACTAAGACTCTCTTGCCTGCAGCAGAAGAACCTCCCCCAGCCAAGCACAGAGGTACAGAGGGGGGGGCCAAAGCCTTCTGCTTGACACCTTATCAGCTAATTTCCTGAAATCCTCTAAAGCTACAGAAGGAGAAGGATTAATTCAGACAGACCCAGGCACCAGACCTACCACAGGGAGAAGCCATGGATGGAAACATCCTCTTCCTGCAGACACCGCATGATCTCCAACAGCAGGTAGCACAAGGGCGACCGGACATGCCTGCATCGAACCTGAAGGAGCTTCTAACTCTAGTAAGGAGCCCCTTGAACAGTACTTACTTGAGAAGTACTCAGAAGCACAAGCTTCTGGCCACTCACACAAGACCACTCAGACCTGCTCAAGTCGGCGCTGCCACAAGAGCAGAGGGACACAGCAAACTTCAGACTCCTTCGGACTGAGAGCAGAGGTAACAAACGCTTCTGTCATCAACCCTGGGTCAGTCTGAAACACTCTTCACACTACAACTCCCATAACCTCTTCCTGCAACCACCTGCTTCACGGGTGTCCGAATGACAGATGACACTGTCATGGCACCTGCTACCTCGACACCTGCTGAGCAAGCTCAAAGAGCTGATCCTCGCCACCAGCAAACCTCTTGCCCCCACTAACTGACTTTAGAATGACAGGTGACACACTGTCAAGGCACTGGATGCTTTGATTCCTGCAGCACCAGCTCAGAGACCTGAGCTTACAGACTGTCTGCATCAACCGCCATGAAACGACCACCACTCCAGGAGACACACACAACCAGGGCCCATCACAGCCTTCCAGCCTTGTGTGCCAGTGATGTGTCTGATCTTCCGGCACCGTCAACGTCGCTCACTGTTGTCATAAGAGAGACAACAACGAGCGAAAGGGGGGGAATTATGTAATGACTGAGGCAAATCAGACACAATTATTGGTTAGTTAACCAATAGTTTTAAGCTCACTCTGGAGTCTGTCCCCATCCCCCGGGAAGTTTTCAGTTACAAGTTTATTGCGCTGAGGAATGTGGTTGCCCAATGGAGAACAGAGTAGAGACACAGAAAATCTGCATCTTCCCTGCATTTTCCACACAGAACACAGACTCTATGGCATTAATGTATAGACAGACGGTGCTATAAATGATTCCTTCTCAGGAAATGGTATCCATTATTACTGATGTTGTATTGTACTCATTGTATTTACATGTTTGATGATTGTTAAATGTTATGACCTGCACGGTAACTTCAATCATGCCATGTTTAATGTCTATATGTTCGTAGCGGGAAGATTTAAATGTTTGTGTATGCGGTACATCCATACCTGTGCAACACATCAGTATTAAAAGAATATTTAATAGTTCTGATTCAAGAACTCAGCTTGTTAATCTTTCTGGGTTGTAAAAGCCCTGACAGGAGGGGTGTTGCCACCCAGAATTACAACATCTTCATTGGTCCGGTCAACAACTGAGAGGTGTGACTTTGACCAGAGGTTAAAAACCAGCGAACAGTGCCACTCCCTCTCTTTTTCTCCTTGCTTCTGAACGACCGAATCGATCTCCTTGCGGCCGGCCTAGGCCAGGCCTGCAAGGCCTGTAGGCCTCGGCCTACAAACGAGCCATGTGCTCCTCATCCCACATGGAAAAGACTGGCAACAACTTTGGACTGAATCACCCAAGATCTCTCCTCAGATGGCAGAGCCGATGCTCCTCAGCCTAAGGGCATTTTGCAAGTATCGTACATTTTAACACTAAACAGCAAGTTAGTATTAATTTGTAAGACTTACCTTGCTATTGCTGAAGAAACTGATGATTCCTTTCCAGATTGCCTTTGACATTTCATGTAGCTCTAGTAACAGCATCTCTTCCGGTTCAACACTATCATTACTCATTCTGACTTGCGTGTGTGTGTGTGTGTGTGTGTGTGTGTGTGTGACCCTTTATGTATGTTATGTTATGTGTTTGTTAGTTTAGTTATGTGTTTGTGAGTTAGGTAATAAAGATTGTGCACAATACACGTTTGGTTCTGACTCCGTCTGCTAATGAATTGCCTCTTAAGTGATAGATCCGGACTACGTGAGTAGTACAGTACAATAAGAAATATTATTTTTCCATAACTTGGAAATTGACATTTCTTAGAATTAATAAACAATCAACACTGAGCGTTCACTGGACGAACAGGTTAACTGATTGTAATGTTAATTTTAATGTAGCTACGTCCAGTTAATCTGATTAACGGATTTGCATATTCCTAATTAATCATAATTAATAATCATAATGAGTTATGAATAATTATTCATATTTCCCCTTTGAGTTAATTTTCGCTACAACGGAAGTACTAGAGACGCACTCAGAGCTGTATTGTCTGACTCCAAGTCATTGGTTGTGTCTTTGAACGGCTTAAAAAAATTCACCAGGGTTTTAAGAATATTCTTGTCAATGCACCCTACTTTGTCATACTGTTTATTATCCAACAAGATTGTTGCAATTTCATCATACTGTTGAAACACAGAATCTAGCATTTCAAAATTAGAATTCCATTGTGTTTCCACTGACTGCTTTAGAGACTTACTTAGTTTCACTTGCAGGCCGGAGTGTTTGAAGTAGGTGACAAGTTTTTTCACGTCTTTCAGAAGGTTGCCAACTTCGGGTGTTTTGTCCATCACAGCGGACGAGAATGCATGTGAAAGAATGGTGTTGAGTATGTGAGCACTACAGTTCAGTCTTGTGAAGCCGCGTAGAGCTGCTACCATGTTCGCTCCTCTGTCAGTGACGAAGACAAGTTTCTTTGCCTGTGAACTATCTATTCCAAATACTCTGAGATTTTGAAATAAGAAAGCTTGAATGTTGTCGCCAGTTTTTGAAGTGCCTGCATCGAATGGGGTTGCAAAGAGCACCCTTGACACCAAGTCATAATTTGCCTCTATGTAATGTATTGTGGCTGACAGAAAGGAGGTTTTCCGATAGTTTTCGGTCCAGATCTCAGTAGTCATTGCGCAACCATATTTCGCAATTGTATCTGTCATGTCATCGACAACAGCTCTCCTTAATGTTTGTGCCCTTTCACTCAGATTTCGTGACAATGTCGTTGGATGAGGCAACATTTCCTTCACATCAAACTTTCCAATCTTGGCTGCTGTGTCAACGAGGTTCTGTGCTAGTTTAATGAAACCCTGGCCAGAGACGTTGTCATAAGGTCGGCACAAACAAAGTCAACACATTTTTCTGTTGTTATATCTTTTAGTGCACTTGACACTTTCGACTGACTTGCCGTAAATGTCAGGGATGTTTGGCCTTTGAAAACGGTGCACACATGACGCTTCAGACCTGAAGTTCCAGACTTGTGCCCGCTGTATGTGAGTATTTTGCTGCATTTGTCACAGCTCGCAAAAGGAAGGTGCTTTCCATCGCTGTCGCATACTACTGAAAAACATTTCCAAATATCAGATTTTCCTTTGCTTGGTTTTGTAGTTTTGCATGTTCCTTTCTTTAATAACTTACTAATATCTGTAGGACTAAGCGATTCACCTGAGTCATGCGGTGCAGACATTTTGCCTCTGTGTGGTAGGCTTGGCTGTTTCGCAACTATGAACCACGCGAGAGTTAGCTTCCGACCCTGCGCCTGTAAATCGTTTTTATTTTATTTTATTATAAATAAAGGTTTATTTGTTTCTAGTTATTTTATTTTGTTAGATATTTCCACTTTGCGGGAGTCCCGCAAATAATTTTATTTTCCCGCAATCCGCACACAATAATATCGTGCCGCCCGCATCCGCATTCACCCATCAAATACTGTCCCGCGCCGCACTCGGTTGTGCTGGGTCCCGCGGGAGTGCAGGTCTCTACCACAGGGCACCTGCATGGATGGATAATTGTACAAATGCTGCAACGATGTGCCCAGTCCGCTCCACCTCAGAGCCCCGCCCACGCCGCCGACCTTCAGTTTGCTGGGGCTGTGGTCAGCCAGGCCATCTGATCAGACAGTGCCCCAGGATCAGTCAAATGCAGGGAAACACCCAAGGGCCCGTGTAGACGGGGGACACAGGCCCATAATGATATTTCCCACGCCTCCCATTACCTCGCCCCTGGCTGCAGACGAGGGACAACAGGTGGAGGAAGGGGTTCAACTATGACCTACAGAGACTATTCTGGTAGTGGGCTGGTCTTATGCTGGAAATTTCTGTCATATACCCATTATAGAGTCGCTTGCACAGCCCTCGTGGACACTGGATCAAATGCAACCCTGGTTCGTCCTGATCTGGTCCCAGTGGGGACAGCTTTGGAACCGTCGTCTGCTCATCTAAAAAATGTGAATGGTGACTTTGCACCAATAAAAGGGAAAGGTCTCTTCCTGTTTGACATAGGGGGTCTGCCCGTCTCATTCCAGGCATGGGTGGCTGATGTGCAGGACCCCTGCATTCTGGGGCTGGATTTCTTGAGGGCCATTGGCTGTGTGTTGGACCTATGTAGAGACTCACTTACCCTCCCTGATGGACGTTCAGTGCAACTGACCCACCCTGCTCCGAGCCTGACCCCAGTGTCCCTATCTGTGTATTCAGCAGACACATCCAGGCATGCCCTTGGTGTAGAAAACCCAGCCTGTGGGCCACCACCTCACTCTGTGGAATCACCGGCCATTACTGCAGATGGGTACATGCACCACGATCCCGGTTGTAATGCTGCATCCCCTTCCCCCCCTTTTCCGTCTACACAGAATGGCTATTGTTCGGATGTTGGGCTGTGCAATGATGAGAGAGAGACCTGGCTCTCAGCTGTGAGAGACATTTGGTCTAAAAACTGTGATGGCTTAAGTGAGCAACAAAAAGTGCGCTTGTGGGAGGTCATGGAGAACTTTAAGGACATTTTTGCTCTCAATGAGAATGAAGTGGGTTTAACCCACTTAGTGCAGCATGTTATTGACACAGGAGATGCCAGCCCAATAAGAGAAAGGCCACGTCGTCTCCCTCTGGCCCGGCAGAAAGCAGCCAATAAGGAGTTGGAGGAAATGTTGCAGGTGGGTATAGTTAAGCCCTCAGAGAGCCCATGGGCTTCAGCAGTCGCCATGGTCCTGCGGAAAAATAGTCCTATGTGGCGATTTTGCATAGACTATAGGCAGCTCAACAAAGTCACAAAAAAGGATTCGTATCCCCTGCCTAGAGTGGATGAGTCCCTCGATTTGGTGGCTGGTTCGTCCTGGTTCTCCACCCTTGACTTGAGGAGCGGCTACTGGCAAGTGCCGTTGTCTCCTGAGTCCGCTCCTAAAACTGTATTCCGCACAAATAGGGGCCTCTGGCAGTTCAAGGTCCTTCCTTTCGGGCTCTGCAATGCTCCTGCCACGTTTGAATGACTAATGGATAAAGTTTTGGCTGGAGTCCCTCGCCATGAATGTCTTGTATATCTGGATGATCTCCTAGTCCATGGTGAGTCGTTTGATGAAGCTCTCGATTCTCTCCGTCGGGTACTGGAAAGAGTGGCAGCAGCAGGCCTGAAACTGCATCCAGATTAATGCCATTTTATGAGACGGGAGGTGGAGTTCCTTGGACACAAGTTGGGCAGGGATGGCATAGGTACCCTGGAGGAAAAAAATCACACCATTAGAGACTGGCCAACTCCTACTGACCTGAGACAACTGAAGAGTTTCCTGGGACTAGCCTATTACTATAGGAGGTTCGTAAAGGGGTTCTCGTGCATAGGGGAGCCGCTCTTCCGCCTCCGGCAAAAAGATCATGCCTTTGCTCATTGGTCACAAAGGGACTGGTCCAAATTCAACTCACTGCATGGAAGGAGCCTGCCACTGGGGAGGACAGATGACAAGTGGTAGTGCCCAGAACAATGAGGGAAGCAGTGTTAACAGCTTGTCATGGGAGTATGGGGTCTGGCCATTTTGGGGTGTCCAAAACACTCCACCTCTTCGCCAGGGGTTCTACTGGGGTCAGCAAAGAAGGGACGTGGAGGATTTCTGCCGCAGATGTGATTCCTGTGCAGCTTATAAAGGTCCTCTTGACCAGTCCCATGCCAAACTTCAACAGCAAGCAGTAGGAGCACCCATGTAAAGAGTAGCCGTGGACATCTTGGGCCTCTTTCCTGTCACAGAGAGAGGTAACCGGTTCATTCTTACTGCTATGGACTATTTTACAAAGTGGCCAGAGGCCTATGCGATACCAAACCAGGAAGCAGAGACGGTGTCCGATGCACTGGTGGAGGGGATGTTCAGCAGGTTTGGTATGGCAGAAGTTATTCATAGTGATCAGGGGAGGAATTTTGAATCCAAGCTGTTTGCGGCCCTGTGTGAACGGCTCGGCGTGGAGAAAACACATACAACACCTCTGCACCCCCAAAGTGATGGCCTTGTTGAAAGATTTAACAGGACCTTGGCCCAGCAGCTAGCCATCCTTACTGCTGACCATCAGCGGGACTGGGATACCCACCTTCCTTTCATTCTTATGGCCTACAGATCTGCGGTACAGGACTCCACACTGTGCACACCTGCTTTGCTTATGTTGGGGCGTGAGCTTAGGACCCCCCCCAGAGTTGTCATTCGGGAAGCCTCCTGACATGCCGGCTGTACCAGCTGGACCAGAGTATGCAAGGCAGTTGCAGGATCGGATGGAAACAGCCCATGCATTTGCCAGGGATCAATTGGGAAAGGCTGGCATGAGACAAAATAGGAACTATGATGTTAGGAGCAAGGGAAGGGACTTCCAGGCTGGTGAGTCAGTATGGGTGTACAGCCCGAAAAAGAAAAGTGGACACTCCCCAAAGCTTGATTGCCACTGGGTGGGGCCCTGCTTGGTTCTAGAGAGGGTGGGAGAGGTAGTGTATAGGGTGCAGATTCCGCCTAGAGGCAGGAAGGTAGCCCTGCACAGAGACAGGCTGGCCCCATATCGAGGTAACCTGATGTGTACGGCGTGAGTTACGGCCATAACAGTAACTCTGCAGTTCTTAATAAAGTCTCAGAACGAGGAAAATCCCGCCTGGTCACTCTTAGTAGCTATACGCTACAATACATTATATTTAACATTATATATAGTAGTTTAATGTACTGACACTAAATTTACTAAACTTTGTAAACTTTTTTTTTTTTTTTTCACACAGTAATTTTCATTTTGGGTGAACTATACAAAATACATATTGTTGCATTTTTTTTATTGTGATATATTGTGACACTATATATTGTCACACCCCTACCTAAAACAAATTGTATTCCATGTTTATTCACTACAGAGAGATAAAAGTCAGCAGCAAATGTCAGAAGGTTTTGCTATAAGGCTGTTATTGGCGGGGTACAAGAGTGCTGACTGCATGGAGATCACCCAAACGTCACAACACTGACAACGTCAAAGCAAATTTTCAAATATCTTTAAAATAACGAGGAGTGATACAAATTGTGAACAGTCACTGTGCTGATACTGGTGCAGTATGGCACTGCTGGAGGGCCTCTCAGCCAATTGGACTCGAGGACCAGAACTGCTGAATATATAATATAATATAATATAATATAGATCCTCTCTCTCTCTCTCTCTACACACACACACACACACACACACACACACACACACACACACACACACACACATTTACATAGCTACCTTAATGGGCAAATTCCTAGACTTGTTTTTATTTACAGCTAGTTATAAATACTATAACCTAGCCCTAACTTTCTAATTTTTTACAATTTAGAAAAACTTTATTTGCATGCCATTTTTACAAATGAAGTCATCCACAAATGGAGGTATTGAAATATTTTGTAAGGTTTAGCTCAAATTTGTCCCCAAAATATCATTCGAATGTTTGACTCAGTTTTTGTGTGGTTTGGTGCAGCTAGGGGGCAGTGTTGTCCTGTATCTCCTCACCTTTCTCACCTCCTCTTGCTCTGTTTCTCGTTTAGCCCCATGCCATATTCAAATGCAACTTGATTAGATTTTTGCCCTTCCGCTAAAGAGGGATAACAGCATGAGAGAGAGAGAGAGAGAGAGAGAGAGAGAGACGACTGAAAGGGAAAAAGAAAAGAGCAGGACAAAGATGAAAATGAAAAGTGGAAATATCAGGAGGAGGGAATGAAAGAGCAAATAGACAAGCCAGTGTGGAAAAGATTAAGAAAATTCTGAATTTGAGCGAGAAAGAGAGAGAGGGGATGTTGTTTAGGAAGTATGTTTATTATTTGATGTTATATTATATTACAGTATATTATAATTCTTATGGAAATAATAAAATACAATAAGGTTTTAAGGCTTTGATTTGGGGGAAAGAAAATATTAGCTCAGTAAAAATGCAATAGAAGACAATAGAACTAAAAAAACATAATTATAGAACTTAGTCTATTATGATGTGTGTATATGCAGAATGTTTTCTGTGAGGATTGTGTTTAGGGGTAGAATTAGGGTTAGGGGAAAGAATATGTATGGTGGACAAATCATGTTTATGGAATGTCACCATAAAACATGGAAACGCAATGTTTGTGTGTGTGTGTGTCAGTGCAGGCAGAAATATAGTGTAGTGATGTCTGAATCATGAACATGTCTTTTCAATTAATCATTAATTCAGTTCACAAAACCGGTCTGAACTGTCTTTAACTGTCCGTCTTGAAACAAAGATATTGTGATGCCAAATCCCCTTCACAAGAAAAAAAAAAACTTGTTGTGTTTACAACTGAGACAATGAGCGCTTAAGTATATGAAGTATGCAAAGTTTGTGGCATAGACTCTTTAAAATACATTTCTACAAAATACAAAATACATACTTTCATGCCCCTAAACATGACACAGAAGAAAGTGAATTGTGATTGGTTGCTTTACATGTCAGTCAGATGACCTCTGGTTGGTCCGTGGCCAATGAAAGCTGCTATGGAGTCCAGACCTTCTGCCGTCAGTCTGAATGTCTGGCTACCGTAGACTAACAAGTCACAGACTCGTTGAAATGAGAAGCATGTCTTTCATACAGTATATATATATATATATATATATATATATATATATATATATCAAATCATTTAATTCAGGTGTTCCAATCACTTCCATGGCCACAGGTGTATAAAATCAAGCACCTAGGCATGCAGACTTCTTTTACAAACATTTGTGAAAGAATGGGTTGATCTCAGGAGCTCAGTGAATTCAAGAATGGTACCGTGATAGGCTGTCGTGCAATAAGTCCATTCGTGAAATTTCCTCACTACTAAATATTCCTCGGTCAACTGTTAGTGGTATCATAAAGTGGAAGCAATTGGGAACAACAGCAACTCAGCCACGAAGTGGTAGGCCACGTAAAATCACAGAGCGGGGTCAGTGCATGCTGAGGCGTACAGTGCGCAGAAGTCACCAACTTTCTGCAGAGTCAATAGCTACAGACCTCCAAACTTTGTGTGGTCTTCAGATTAGCTCAAGAACAGTGCATAGAGAGCTTCATGGAATGGGTTTCCATGGCTGAGCAGCTGCATCCAAGCCTTACATCACCAAGTGCAATGCAAAGCGTCAGATGCATGGTGTAAAGCACACTGCCACTAGACTCTTGAGCAGTGGAGACATGTTCTCTGGAGTGACGAATCACGCTTCTCTGTCTGGAAATCCGATGGATGAGTCTGGGTTTGGCGGTTTCCAGGAGAACGGTACTTGACTGACTGCATTGTGCCAAGTGTAAAGTTTGGTGGAGGGGGGATTAAGGTGTGGGGTTGTTTTTTCAGGGGTTGGGCTTGGCCCCTTAGTTCCAGTGAAAGGAACCCTTAATGCTTCAGCATACTAAGACATTTTCATGCTCTCAACTTTGTGGGATACAGTTTGGGGAAGGCCCCTTCCTGTTCCAACATGACTGTGCGTCAGAGCACAGAGCAAGGTCTATAAAGACATAGATGAGCGAGTTTGGTGTGGAGGAACTTCACTGGCCTGCACAACCCGATAGAACACCTTTGGGATGAATTAGAGCGGAGACTGCGAGCCAGGCCTTCTCGCCAACATCACTGCCTGACCTCACAAATGCGCTTCAAGAAGAATGGTCAAAAATTCCCATAAACACACTCCTAATCCTTGTGGAAAGCTGTTAAGCTTTGAATAGCTGCAAAGGGTGGGCCAACTCCATATTAAACCCTACGAATTAAGAATGGCATGTCATTAAAGTTCATGGCGTCCCAGGCAGGGGTCCCAAAACTTTTGGCAATATAGTGTATGTCTGATATGGTACCAAAGAGATATAAACTCAGAATTTCAAGATATAAACTCACAGTTGTGAGTTATAAAGTCAGAATTGCATGATAAAAACTTGCAATCACGTCTTAAAAAGTCAGAATTGCGAGATATAAACTTGCAATTACCTTTTTTATTTTTTATTTCATGGCAGAAACAAGCTTCCATAGTGAACCATATGACTGATGTGGTGAAAAGTATCTTAGGTAACACTTTACAATAAGGCTGCATTTGTTAACATTAGTTAACTGCATTAGTTCACATGAACTACAAATGAAAAATAAGCATTTATTAATAATAGTTAATTTCAAAATTTACTAATAAATTATTAAAAGTTGTATCTGTTAATATTATTTATTAGATTTTGAACTAACATGAATTAACAATGAATTTACAAATGCACTTTTATTAACTAAAGTTAACACAGATTAATAAACACTGTAACAAATATATTTCTCATTTTTAGTGATGTTAGTTAATGCATTAACTAACATTAACTAATGGGACCTTATTCTAAAGTGTTACAGTATCTTACTTTAATAGGCGATTAGCAGAAATTATAACAAATAAATCATCAAGAACATATAGTTCTTATTTGATTGTAAGAAATAAAAATAATTTAATTAAAACAAGCAAAAAAAATAAAATTCAGCCCAATACACAATGAACTGAACTTGGACATTTGAAATGACTCTAATATAACTGAAAAAATAAATATGTGTCTAAATATATGTATAATGTATAATGTATTTGTACGATAATATTGACCTCTGTATGATATACGATCAGTCATGAAAAAAATTCCATAATGTACGATAATTTCCGAATTTTTTGACACTTCAAATGATGGTCGTTATAATCAACTTATACTCATTGATCCTCTATCATGATTGTAAGGAGAACGTGAACGTTGTTAGGCATGTCTTCTATCTCATCTCATGTTACATCTTCTCTGCCAATCATCGTGGAGAATGACTCTCTCTCATGAGCACAAGTTCCGGCCATGTTCCTGCCGTGGCGCTTAGGTCAGGTGTTTCCCACTAAGGTACTCCTAGTTATTTATCTTTTGTGGAAATTTGCTGGTCATGTCAAAAAGTTGTTGGTCTAGATAAATATCTGTATTCTGTACGTTTGACTCGTCAACCTTTATTTTTATAGCGCCTTTTTACAATGCAGATTCTAATGCAGAACCTAATTTTGGCTGTATAGCAGCTAAATTAGTGTGATTGTCCAGCTTAAGTAAGTTCAGTATTGATTCATTCCATTGTAAAAATCATTAGTTATTAATTTAGTTCATTTATCTATACTAAAAACGTGTGTATGATAATTTTGAGCTTCTGGTACAATACTTGGACATTTTCAATCTGGCAACACTGTTTGAAATGTCATTTTTATTTTACTTTTATTTTTCAATAAAGTTTCATTAGTTAACTACAGTTAACGTGAGATAACAATGTACAATACTTTTACAGCAAAATATGTATCTGTTGGAATTAGTTAATGTACTGTGAACTAACATGATCATGAACATTTTTATTAACTAACATTATCAAAGGTTAATAAATGCTGTAAAATATATATTGTTCATTATTAGTTCATGTTTGTTAATGCATTAACTATTGTTAACAAATGAGACCTTATTGTAAAGTGTTTCATTAGTTAACTACAGTTAACGTGAGTTAACAATGTACAATACTTTTACAGCAAAATATGTATCTGTTGGAATTAGTTAATGTACTGTGAACTAACATGATCATGAACATTTTTATTAACTAACATTATCAAAGGTTAATAAATGCTGTAAAATATATATTGTTCATTATTAGTTCATGTTTGTTAATGCATTAACTATTGTTAACAAATGAGACCTTATTGTAAAGTGTTACCTTTTTGTTTCTAATAGTAATTTGTTATAAACTGTTGACATTGGAGTTCTGAGAAAATGCTATACAAATTAATATTCCTAGCATCATTAATATTCATAAAATGGATTTTGTTGTCAAAACCAGTCAGTCGCCCACACACAACTTGTTCATTCTGACGGTGCATCTTCTCTCAGTCTGTCTATCACTGTATCTGTCTGTCTCTCTGCACTCCAGGCACGTTATATTTCACCAGTGACTTTTGATCTTATAAACAATTCATCATTTAGCACAACAACCGCACTTGTCTGTAAACACGCACCATCTGTGTGAACCTGATAGACAGGCAGGCACCTGGCCAGAGCAACAGTGAGATACTCTCAGCCCTGCGGCGACAGACACACGTGGCGCCTTCGTTTTTCTACAACTTCTGTGCTACCTTTGAGCCAAAACCTCCATCACTCCAGATCCAGGAGCTTGTCATTGCTGCCAGCTGCGAAAGGCAGAGGTGTAGGGTCAAAGATCACACACATCAGAGGCAATCGGAGGCAATCGTCGCCCACGGCACCACTGTAGCATGCAGGTTTCTCGCATCTGTCAGGAGGAAAGCAGCCATGCGTGTGTCTTTTGTTAGCAGCGTTTGCACGGGCGTTTTTCCCTGTGCGACACGATGAGAATATTACAGAATCGCTTTATTAGTTTCCAAGCAGTAATTGTGTCTTCATAGTGTCTCTGACGATTCCGTGCAGATGGAAAAACACAAACCATCAACGCGATTTGATTTAGGGTACTTTTCATGTCCATTTATGATAATTATATTTTTTCAATTTTATCATTTAACAGACGCTTTTATCCAAAGTTACCCATAAATGAGGAGAACAATAGAAGCAATCAAACACAAATTTGAAATTTACACAAACATCTGAAAAAAATAATAATAATAATAAATAATATAATTATCAGAAGTCTTTTTAAATAACCACTGTACATATGGCAAAACAGACCAGTCACTTAAAGTGTAGCACTTAATCAGTGTACGTAGTGGCATATAGTTTGTCTGTAACGTAGTTGACAAACTCACCAGGGAAAACATCTTTTTAATATCAAAACATAGTTCTAGACTAAATGTGAGCATGCATTTACTCATCCAGCTTGCAAAAAAAACAGATTTAGTATTCATCAACATGAATAAAAACAGAGAAATGTAAACTCAGAATATTACACAATCTAGAATGGCAGCGAAGATGAAAGGTTTGTTTGAGCTGTGCCCTCTATTGTACAGGTGTGAATTTGCATTTCCTTCAGCCTAAGGCTTATTCATTTCACTTTTGGTGTGAAAGGGCCTTTACATTTGTCAAAAATAGAACTTTACATTGTCCTTGCAAGTGATGTACAGATTGCTCTGTTAAACATTTCAGTTTGTTTCTTATTTATATTTTGGATGCATCATCGATAAGTCTCAGACCCCTTTAGTGCCTAGCGACAAATCTATGCCCGCAGATTGTCGATTCCCAAACTTTGTCAGCCAAACATGCAGGTTAAAAAAAAAAAAAAATTAAGTAATCTTTAAGTAGTTATTGCTATAACAATAATTTTATAGTGACCATGTCTGTCTAGCTACAACAAGGAGAAACAACAACAACAACAACAGCACTGCGCCAAGTGCCTGCTTAGTCTCACGTTCAGTTTCAGTGATGAAGGGATTGTTTCCTCTGATCATGGCACATCAGACCTCTGCCACTCGGCACATAGAAAAAATATTTCTGTATATATAGTTCCTGACAGAGTTTCCTGCTCTTTCATTGAAGCTAGTGGACACCTCATGACTGTGAGCTGTCTGTTTTAAAACAGCACTTTAGAAAATTTGTGTGTGGCTAATATGTAAACATGGACACGATCAAACATTACTGATGAAACAAAGATAGAATGTTTTGTTCTTATGGCCAGGGTTGATAGCATATTTAGTTTGATGTGTATGAAAACTGTGTTGAACTGTGGGAGAAGGTTCAGGTCAACGTCCCCCCGATCTACGTCCCAGTAGCAACTGCCCATGGATCGGCCCTCTTAGTATTATGAGGGAGTTCCAAAATGACAGAGAGGAGGATCCAAATGCAGTGACTATTTTATTAAAACAAAACAACAAAAGTAAATCTAGGCCACAAACAGGAGATTCCAACCATGATACAAACAGACAAAGAACATGAGAATCACTGGGGTATATATACACAACGGGTGATTGGAAAACAAGACACACCTGGGAACAATCAGAGAACTAATCAACAAGAAAAAATACAAAGGACTACAAAACATGGCGTAAAACAGGAAATAATATAAAAGTCCACACACGACAGGGGAACACAGGCTGGGATCATGACAGAGCGGATTCCAGATGCTCCACAGGAAACAGTCCATGGAGCAGAAGAGGGCCTGGAGACTGAGTCAGAGTAGTTGGCCAGGGTGGAACAGGCTGATCAGGAGGCCAGTGCAGAGCAGGCTGAGCAGGTGGCCAGGGCAGAGCAGGCCAGGCAGATGACCAGCGTGGCTCAGGCTGAGCAGGTGGCCAGGGCGGTGCAAGCCAGGCAGATGACCACCACAGCAGCGCAGACGGGCTTAAAGACCCCTGCGGTGGAGCAGACAACCACCACAGCAGCGCAGATGGATTTGAAGACCCCCACAGCAGAGCAGATGACCACCACAACAGCACAGATGGGCTTAAGGATCCCTATGACAGAGCAGATTCATGGACTGGAACGGGCTCTGGAGTGGATTCATAGACTGGAACGGTCTCTGGAGTGGATTCATAAACTGGAGCGGGCTCTGGAGCATATTCTGGACTGGAGCGGGCTCTGGAGCAGATTCATGGACTGGAGCCGCTGTATGTGCGGCCCACACACAACAAATGGCTGTGGCAATAATGGCCAACACTGCAATCTCTGAAGGCTCAGGCATGGCGGCAAACTTGGCTGAGGGCTCAGGCATGGTGCCCATCTTGGCTGAGGGCTCAGGCATGGTGACCAACTTGGCTGAGGGCTCAGGTGTGGCGGCCATCTTGGCTGAGGGCTCAGGCATGGCGGCCATGACAGCTGGAGGCTCTGGCATGGCGGCCATGGTGGCTGGAGGCTCTGGCGTGGCGGCCATGACGGCTGGAGGCAGGAAGGCAGGCAGGTACATAAAGCACTGGGCTAGTAACCATCAGAGCTGGGCATGCTGGTGACTGTGATGGGCCAAGCTCCGTGGTCACTGGAGCATGGTGTGTGATTGGCAGACAAGACACCCCTGGGAACAATCAGAGAACTAATCAACAAGAAAAACTACAATGGACTACAAAACATAGCATAAAACAGGAAATAATAAAAAAGTTCACACATGACAGGGGAACATTGGCTGGGATCATGACACTTAGCCACCTAGTGGCTTTTTCTGCAGCTTCCCATATGGATTTAATGGCTGTTCTCTTTGTCACTCCTGTGATCCCCAGCCAGCTGAAGACTCTGCAAAGTGATCACCTGTGAAGCATCTAGCCTACTATGAGCTCACAGTATGTCTTCCAGCCTTTGCCCTGGCAAGTCTCCACCAGATTCACTCTTCCACTGTAAGTTCCAGCATGATCAGCTGTTTTGTGGCCTCAGAGCTAATTATCATGTCTGGCCGGAGTGATGTTATTGCAGTTTGTGGTGGGAACTTCAACTGTTTGCCCAGGTCAACTTTAAACAGCCAGTCAAAGGCTATGTAGCGGAGACCTAACCTTGTTTTAGCATATACCTGGTGTTTCTCTCCAGATTTCACAAAACGGATGGACTTTGTTGGTATTTATGGTCTTAGCTATCAGCCACTGCCCTGAGTGGTTATGGCACCAGCAATATCGGCCTTCCCCCAAGGCCTTTGGGCAGCTGCTGAGAAGATGTTCCTATGAGCCTTAATTGGCAGTGTGTCATATACCACCTGGGCAAGGAACTTGACATTAAAGTAGTCTACCTGCATGATGTTTGTCCAGGTTTCTGCCTGTCCTCACCTCTATACTGGCTAATGACATCTTTGGGTACTTCAAAAGGGAAGTGGAACCCAACTGATGACAAAATCTTAGAAGAAACATAATTATTAACATGAAAAGCCATCAAATGTAAAGTGTCACACAGAAAATTTGGGGAATGTCAATTTACAAGTTTTTCATTGTATAAACTAAAAGATGACTTTTTTTTTTTTAACAGTACATTTAACAGTATTTTACTATAAAATCACCAAAACAATTGTTACATTTTTATATTAAAAATGCAATCTTATATATATATATATATATATATATATATATATATGGTCCCACTTTATATTAAGTGGCCTTAAAGGTGCTAAAGAGGATGTTTTGTTTTATACATTTTTGCAATATTACTTGAAACTGTCTTTACTAACTGATAAAAGACTATTTATTAGGTGCACTGAAAGTAATTATATTAATATACATCATCTGTGCACGAGGTAGGGCCTTAAAAACATCAGCCAATCGTTTATGCGATCATCGCGTAAACGATTGGCCCTCTGGCTTGTCAATCACTGCCATTACGTTCCTTGTGAGAGACGTGCGCGGATTGGCCCTCTGGCTTGTCAATCACTGCCATGACGATCCATGTGAGAGACACGTGGCTGCGCACTCCAGTAACATTCCACACTCCACAGGCGCCACATGCAATGTTTTTGTCAGGAGACAGGAGTAACAACTGCAGATTATGAGTTACCTGCGGTGAGTCCGACATAATGAATCCACTAAGTGTGTGCGCGGCTTTAAGTCGCGCACACATTTAACTATTGTAAGGCCAATTATGAATGTAAATTGATACTTATGACTGATCGCGCTTAAACGCGTCCAGTCAGAGCCAGTTGCTTTCAGTCTGCGATTACAGTCGGTGTTCAAATTCCATGTGAAAGTATATAAATCTGCTTCAGGAGCAGGAAACAATCGCTGTATGTTGAGCTCAGTCAGAATGTTTTAGCTAGTCGTTAAATGTGTGCCCGGCTTAATAACACAGCGAATGCCGGTGTTAAACATTCTCGTGCACGAGTTTTGGGAGGCGTTCCCTCTAAATGAGCTGTGAAGGAGGGGGGTTGTTCTTACCCATGCGCTCATTTCAAAAACTCAGTCGACAAAAAGAACCTCTTTAGCACCTTTAAATGCGTCCAGTCAGAGCCAGTTGCTTTCAGTCTGCGATTACAGTTGGTGTTCAAATTCCATGTGAAAGTATATAAATCTGCTTCAGGAGCCGGAAACAATCGCTGTATGTTGAGCTCAGTCAGAATGTTTTAGCTAGTCGTTAAATGTGTGCCCGGCTTAATAACACAGCGAATGCCGGTGGTAAACACTCTCGTGCACGAGTTTTGGGAGGCGTTCCCTCTAAATGAGCTGTGAAGGAGGGGGGTTGTTCTTACCCATGCGCTCATTTCAAAAACTCAGTCGACAAAAAGAACCTCTTTAGCACCTTTAACTACTATGTACTTACATCAAAAAAAATAAGTACAATGTACTTATTGGGTTCATATTGAATTGCAAAACACATTTGCAGCTATTGAGGTGGGAGACGGGTAAGATTAGGGAAAGCTTTGGTGGTATGGGTAGGTTTAAGGGTAGGGGTAAGGGTTAAGGGATGGGTCAACAGTGTAATTATAAATGTAATTACAGAAATTAATTACAGATGTAATTATAATAATATTATATATTAATATATATAAATATAAAAATAAATATATATTAATATATACATATATATAATATATTATATATATATTATATTTTATAATAAAATATAAGTACAATGTAAAAACATGTATGTACACAATAAGTGCATTGTATCAAATGATTAATTTAAATGTAAGTATATAGTAGTTAAGGCCACTTAATATAAAGTGGGTCCATATATATATATATATATATATATATATATATATATATATATATATATATATATATATATATATATATATATATATATATAGAGAGAGAGAGAGAGAGAGAGAGAGAGAGAGAGAGAGAGAGAGAGAGAGTGGCAAGAGAAAGTATGTGAACCACTTGCAGAATCTGTGAAAATGGAAAATGTGAATATTTTTAATAAAATAAGAGAGATCATACAAAATGCATGTTATTTTTTATTTAGTACTGTCCTGAATAAGATATTTTACATAAAAGATGTTTGCATTTAGTTCACAAGACGAAAAAAATAAAAAAATAAATAGCTGAATTTATGAAAATGGCCCCATTCAAAAGTTTGTGATCTCAATACTGTGTTTGGTTACCTGGATGATCCACGACTGTTTTTTTGTTTTGTTATGGTTGTTCATGAGTCCCTTGTTTGTCCTGAGCAGTTAAATTGAGCTCTGTTCTTCAGAAAAATCCTCCAGGTCTTTAAGAAATTTCAGTTTTCAAGCATTTTTTGCATATTTGAACCCTTTCCAGCAGTGACTGAATGATTTTGAGATCCGTCTTTTCACATTGAGGACGGTTGAGGGACTCAAACTCAACTATTAAAAAAGGTTCAAACATTCACTGATTCAACACGAGGATACACAATGCATTAAGAGCTGAGGGGTGAAAACTTTTGAATTCAAATATCAAGGTAAATTGTACTTCATTTTTTTTTTTTTTTTTCTGGGAAACATGCAAGTATCTTCTGTTGCTTCTGTTGCAGTGAATGTTTGAACCTTTATTAATAGTTGAGTTTGAGTCCCTCAATTGTTCTCAGTGTGAAAAGACAGATCTCAAAATAATACAGTCACTGCTGGAAAGGGTTTAAATATGCAAAAATGAATAATTGAAAACTGAATAATTGGCAGGAGCTGGAGGATTTTTCTGAAGAACAGAGCTTAGTTTAACTGCTCAGAACAAACAAGGGACTCAAGAACAACCATAACAACACAAAAAATCAGTTGTGGATCATCCAGGTAACCACACACAGTACTGAGAACCAATGGTTCACATACTTATGAATGGGGTTATTTTAATAAATTCAGCTATTGTTTTGTCTTGTGAACTAAATGTAAACATCTTTTATGTAAAATATCTTACTCAGGAAAGTACTAAATAAAAATAACATGCATTTTGTATGATCCCTCTTATTTTATTAAAATTATTCACATTTTCACAAATTCTGCAAGTGGTTCACATACTTTTTCTTGCCACTGTATATATATAAATATATATGTAACAGTATAAATTACAAAAATACACGTTTGTGTGTGTATAATTTCATTTTTTTTTTTTTCATTATGATTCCACGCAATCTTCTATATGAAAAAGTCACAAAACTAATTTAGAGGCTCCAATCAGCAAAGTTCATTAACCTTTATGGACGTCTGAGCAATGGGTTCCGCTGACTCACCGCAAGATCACTGCAGTGTGATAATGAAGAACATTTAGATGTTAGATGCTAATGGCTGAGGAAGGATAACCTTCTTCTGATCTTTTACCTCTGAGAAAATGCAAGGCCAGTAATGACAAAGAAAGAGATATTGAAAGATAATGACTGAAAACTAACAAAGATGAGTTTGATTGGCAGCTTGAAGGGAAATGTGAAATGAGTTACACCCTGTGCATCTAAATAAAATTAATACAGTGAAGTTAATACAAGCAGAAAAAGTTGTATGGGGTTTGGATAACATGTAAAAGCCTGGTAAATGAATATACAGTAATATCAGTCATAATGTTCAGAGAATAAAATGGCTTAGAACCAGTCAGAATCAAATATTTCAGTCAGTTGTGTAATTTACAATAACAAACAGGTTATTATCCTGTTATTATCCACATGTTCCCATTTGTAAGAAAACAAAACTGCTTGATACCAAATAGTGATCTTACATTGAAATAAGTTATTAGTTGACATAATATATGAACAAAACCATGTTTGAACCATTACACCCTTAATCAGCATATAGAGACGATACAGTGAATCCAGATGGACAAAAGCAACTCCAAAAATCTTCCTGATCACTGTAGTCCTTCCTGCACTTTTCATTATGACCACTTTTTATGGGAAGTAACTGATACTATACAGTAATTCCTGTCATAGTCACTTGCAAATTAGGGTTATTATTAAGTAAAACTATTATAAAGAAAAAAACTAGCTGTTAAATAGTTTTAATTTATATATATATATATATATATATATATATATATATATATATATATATATATATATATATATATATATATATATATATTTTAACCAGGACACAGACCGTGTCCATGCGTCGCCTATCAATGACATCATTAGCCTCGATTTCCAGTTTTATTTTGTCAAAACCATGGAAACATCAAAGACACTTTAGTATATTATGTGTTTTATTAGACAGATGAGCAACTGTTTGGATACATTCATTAACAGAAAACTACTCATGTTATGTAGCTCAACACATTAAGTCTTTTTGTTTGAATCTTGTTTTCTTGATTTACAGCAAGTACCATGTTTTACCATGACTAATATCAATCTAACTTACTGCAGTGTGCAACAGCCACCGAGCGAATGCATTGAGTAGCACTATAACAACTTTCAACACACAAATGTATCTAATATGATAAACAGCACTGATTTATCCTACATGCACATGACCAGAAGAAGCGGAAGCAGCGACTGTAGCATAATAAAAGTCCCGCTGCTCTCGAGGTGTGTGTCGCACTCGTCTCTCATTAGCAATCTTTCCAGTGGCCTCGTTCAGCTCTCACAGCACTCGGCCCTGCTCTGCTTCATACTATAGTAACATTAATAATCTCATCCATGAACATGATTTCTGCCTGAGTCTCGTCCCAATTCTTTTCCACTAACTGTAGACGTGAAGACAATACATCCCATGATTCCGTGAAATCAAGGCGTCATCAAGCTATGCCTTTGTTTTGAATAAGCAACCTCTAGGGCGAAAATACACATATTGTGGCTTTAACAGATCCAATATTAACATATCACTGCGATCTCCCAGATGAAGTTTAGTTTTTATAGTAACCAACAGTTTTCTAATTTAGTTACTTGTTTGGTAACAAATGGCCTACTTTGCATCAGCAACACTGACTCAATGACATTCATAAGAAGACAACTGATGGTTCCTGTATTCATAGCAACTTTTTTCTAACTAATTAATCATTTGATTTTTAATCATAAGTATAGGAAAACTTAACATGAACTGTTAAAAATTATAACAATTTATGCAAAAACTTGATGGAAAGCTGGCAGCCTGCACATTTCTTACCTTGATCACCTTCTTCCATATGGATCAATTTTATGTTCTGATCTCAGCAAATCTCTGCAAACTACTGAGTAGGCACCAATCAGACGCCGCAATTTTTTGATGTCATCATGTAGACTTCTTACAAAGTATTTTACAGTATTTTAAAACTACAAAAATGCAAAACACTAAAGTATTTTGATACAAAATACAAAGCCATTTTCATCAACCCTATCAAATACAAATTACAAAATATTATTTTGTATTTGAAATACATGTATCATAAATATTGCCCATCCCTGCTTAAGTGTAAACTGGATGTAATGTTTTCAAACACTTAACTGCATGTTAATTGCAATTAAATGAAAATGTATTAGTTCAATATATATATTAAATGCAGTTGAACTTGAGTGCTTTTTGACCCATTTAAGTAGGGCTTAAGTAGATCTTTATATTTAATTTTATCATTACTTCTATTGTCTTTGAAATAAAGTGTTTGTACTTGTAATAAAATTTGTACTGTATATGTCATGTATTTGTAATGATGAAGTTGCAATTTACTGTAGTACATTTCAAATATAATAACTTTAAATGTAATACAAATATATATATATATATATATATATATATATATATATATATATATATATATATATATAAAGATTTGAAGTACACTACAATTGCACATTTAGTACAATTGAGCACATTTCTTTCTTACAAGGCAATTCCAAAACTAACTCATCTGAACTCTGAAGTCCCCAGACTGAACTTTGTGTGATATTTGTTGAGGGAACCTTCAGGGAGTCTGTGGGCAGCAGTGAACTGACACAAGATACATCTGACCTGTAGACCACAAGCACAAAGCTAAACCAGAAAGCACAGAGTGATCTTCTCTGGCTAATTGAAACAGGACAAATATTCTATCTGAGACAACTCTGTGGTCCTTCGATCTATCATGAGCAGCAGGATTTCCCACATTTTCGGGCCCCTCTGTGTTGACGTTATAGGAATGTGTGTTAGTGTGAGAGATCAAATGCTAGAGTTAGCTTTGAAGTCTTCATGCGAGTTGGCAGAAAATGCTGTTGGTCTGTTGAAACAAGCAGAAAATTGCATGCTGAGAGACTGCGAGTTCAGGGAGGAAACATTACCTTTTAATTACTTATTTTCAGGACAAGTATTGTGAGGTCGGCATGATCATGAAACTGATTTCACTTTGATACAGCTCAAATACCGAGAGTAGATCAGTGTAGAAAAACTACAATCCTCATTAGATTCATACTGTCATCTGAGTTTTTCTTGCAGCCATATTTCACCATTGCTGATCAATAAGTCCATCGCAGAATCTTGAAAAATGATTGTTGTCACAATCATAATATCGGACAGTCAGAAAATGGCATCGCTATCATAACATTAATCAGCATCCCGCTAGCTTCGATGTTATTTACGAATCCACCAGCGATTATTCATCAATATGGTTAGGCGAGCATCAGTGTGTTCTTCTGTAAATCAGCTTCCTCTAGGTTGGATGAGCATTAGATTATTTATATCATGGACAGTATGAGTATTTTTATGTTATCATAATAGTATATTACAATTTAGCAGGAAAAAAGTTAATAACTATCTGGCAATGGCTATTTCGGCATATAGGAGTGTGTTTATATATATATATATATATATATATATATATATATATATATATATATATATATATATATATATATATATATATATATATATTAAATTTTTTTAAAGTTTAAAGACCCCCTTAAATTTTTCACTGTTATATTGCAGCCATTTCCAAAATCATTTAAGTTCATTTTTTTTCCTCATTAATGTACACACAGCACCCCATATTTGTCATGGAAAAACAAGCGGATGCAAATGCAAGTAAAGAGTTCTCTTTATTGAGCTTCACACACAGATATGTCAGGAACGCGTAGCAGCAGAAGCAGAGTGGTAACGCAGGGACTTCGACAGGCCGCCAGGAACAGGTAATGCAGGTCGATGATGGGTGCCCAAGTGAATGCAGGTGACCAGGTGAAGAATCCAACGAAGAACAGACACAGGAACAGAACGCCACGAAGACCACAACTCCAGCCGAAGAACACACGAGGGAAAGAACAAGGAACAGCACTGGGGAACTCCAAACAACGATCTGACAAACATGAGACGAAAGACAGGGCAATAAATAGGCTGGTGATGACAAACAGCTGCCGCTGATCATTGACAATCAGTGGTGATGCCCACATGAAACAATTAATGTGACGAAACACACACACACACAAACACCAGAATGAGACAGCGGATCACCAACCATGACAATATTGACAGAAAAACACAGAATTGTTGACATTTTTGCAGATTTATAAAAAAAAAAAAACTGAAATATCACATGGTCCTAAATATTCAGACCCTTTGCTGTGACACTCATATATTTAACTCAGGTGCTGTCCATTTCTTCTGATCATCCTTGAAATGGTTCTACACCTTCATTTGAGTCCAGCTGTGTTTGATTATACTGATTGGACTTGATTAGGAAAGCCACACACCTGTCCATATAAGACCTTACAGCTCACAGTGCATGTCAGAGCAAATGAGAATCATTAGGTCAAAGGAACTGCCTGAAGAGCTCAGAGACAGAATTGTGGCAAGGCACAGATCTGGCCAAGGTTACAAAAAAATTTCTGCTGCACTTAAGGTTCCTAAGAGCACAGTGGCCTCCATAATCCTTAAATGGAAGATGTTTGGGACGGCCAGAACCCTTCCTAGAGCTGGCCGTCCGGCCAAACTGAGCTATCGGGGGAGAAGAGCCTTGGTGAGAGAGGTAAAGAAGAACCCAAAGATCACTGTGGCTGAGCTCCAGAGATGCAGTCGGGAGATGGGAGAAAGTTGTAGAAAGTCAACCATCACTGCAGCCCTCCACCAGTCGGGGCTTTATGGCAGAGTGGCCCGACGGAAGCCTCTCCTCAGTGCAAGACACATGAAAGCCCGCATGGAGTTTGTCAAGATGGTGAGAAATAAGATTCTCTTGTCTGATGAGACCAAGATAGAACTTTTTGGCCTTAATTCTAAGCGGTATGTGTGGAGAAAACCAGGCACTGCTCATCACCTGTCCAATACAGTCCCAACAGTGAAGCATGGTGGTGGCAGCATCATGCTGTGGGGGTGTTTTTCAGCTGCAGGGACAGGACGACTGGTTGCAATCGAGGGAAAGATGAATGCGGCCAAGTACAGGGATATCATGGACGAAAACCTTCTCCAGAGTGCTCAGGACCTCAGACTGGGCAGATGGTTTACCTTCCAACAAGACAATGACCCTAAGCACACAGCTAAAATAACGAAGGAGTGGTTTCACAACAACTCCGTGACTGTTCTTGAATGGCCCGGCCAGAGCCCTGACTTAAACCCAATTGAGCTTCTCTGGAGATACCTAAAAATGGCTGTCCACCAACGTTTACCATCCAACCTGACAGAACTGGAGAGGATCTGTAAGGAGGAATGGCAGAGGATCCCCAAATCCAGGTGTGAAAAACTTGTTGCATCTTTCCCAAAAAGACTCATGGCTGTATTAGATCAAAAGGGTGCTTCTACTAAATACTGAGCAAAGGGTCTGAATACTTTATGAATAAATCTGCAAAAATGTCAACAATTCTGTGTTTTTCTGTCAATATGGGGTGCTGTGTGTACATTAACCCTCTACAGCACAGCGTTGCCCTCAGGCAACAGAAAGTTTTCTTAAGCCCTATGTTTAGTAAATTTTTCTTTAAATGATAACAACCAATTAGAAAGGTCGAGAAAGTACCAAAGAACAGTTCAGTAAGGTGTTGGAGTCAATATCAAGCACCATTTAAAGGTGGGACGTCCTGTTCTGACACATGGTCACAGGAGCACATGGTGTGAGAAGAAGGCAATATTATTTGCTTTAGTAATCTTATTTAAAACGACATGAACTGTACATAAAACAATATGTGTGTGTGTATGAAGGTGTAGGGTTTTATGAAGTTTTTTTTATTTTGCATGTTCAGAAATTCAGTTTTTCTTTTCATTGCCTCAGGGCAACGTGCGATAAGGGGTACTTTTCGAGGAGGTTTTAGAGAGTACCTCTCATTGGCAACAATGTATTATAAGAAGGGAAGATGCAAGGTTCCTGGGTATGCAGGAACACCCAAAGTGATGTGCAAAAATTGTAACATACACCACTATGTCACAGCAGAGAAGAAGTGCTTTTTGAAGTTTCGTACGGAGTGAAATCTTATTACATGAAGTACATTATATTGCATAGCACACTACATGATACAGACCTATGCATGTATCAAATTCAATATATCAATGTCTTTCAAGTGTTTTTCCCTTTTTACTTAATGATTTCTTGAATTAAAAAAAAAAAAAAATTGATTTTGATGATAATTTTCTCTATGACTCTGTACCATTGTCGCACAACGTTGCCCTGAGGCAACGAAAAAATATTTTGGGATTGGGGGAGGGTGGGGGAATTTTTTTTTTTTTTAATCAATAAAATGTTCCCAAATGAACCAAAAAATTATGTGGAATATTTTTTTTTTCATGTGCCATCAACATGTGTGCAGTAGAGGGTTAATGAGGAAAAAAATGAACTTAAATGATTTTATCAAATGGCTGCAATATAACAAAGAGAATAATGAATACTTTCCATACCCACTGTATATATATATATATACACACACACACTCACCAAACAGGCATAACATTATGACCACTGACAGGTTAAGTGAATAACACTGATTATCTCATCCATCACGGCACCTGTTATTGGGTGGAATACATTAGACAGCAAGTGAACATTTTGTCTTCAGAGTTGATGTGTTAGAAGCAGGAAAAATGGACCATGGAGCAATGGAAGAAGGTGGCCTGGTCTGATGAATCACATTTTCTTTTACATCACATGGATGGCCGGGTGCGCATGTGTCGCTTACCTAGGGAACACATGGAACCAGGATGCACTATGGGAAGAAGGTAAGCTGGTGGAGGCAGTGTGATGCTTTGGGCAACCACCTACCTAAGCACTGTTGTATACTCGATTCAAGGAAACGGTATTCCATGGTGGCTGTGGTCTCTTTCAGCAGGATAATGCGCCTTGCCACAAAGCAAAAATGGTTCAGGAATGGTTTGAGGAGCACAACAATGAGTTTGAGGTGTTGACTTAGCCTCTAAATTCCCTAGATCTCAATCCAATCGAGCATCTGTGGGATGTGCTGAACAAACATGTCCGATCTATGGAGGCCGCACATCGCAATTTACAGGACTTAAAGGATCTGATGCTAACATCTTGGTGCCAGATACCACAGCAAACCTTCAGCAGGGGTCTAGCGGAGTCCATGCCTCGATGGTTTAGGGCTGTTTTGGCAGCAAAAGTGGGACCAACACAATATTAGGAAGGTGGTCATAATGTTATGCCTGATCGGTATGTATGTATATATATATATATATATATATATATATATATATATATATATATACACACACACATATATATATATATATATATCTCAAGGTGATTTACTAGTCAATTTATCGGTATTTGCACCATAATTTACTGCCCAAAAAAGGCATGTCTTAAAACCAGACACTAATTTGCGCTCCTCTTGGTAGATTGTGTTGGTCATTATGTCTGTCAATACTGTCAGTACACCATAATTATACAAATGAACTAGATCAATGCATTTATTTCCATTCAAAGGGATGGAAACTGACAGAAAAACATTAGGCTTGATAAATTCCTTGTCCTGTGGCTCCCTCTAGTGGGAGGTTCATCTAGTTCATCTTTAAGTTGAAATGGCTGATGGTTTAGAATTTACAGTTAGCATCATAAATTCATTAGGGATAATAATGACAAAATATCAATATCCAGGGCACAAAGAGACTGTCTATTAAACACACCAACACATTCTAAATGTCTCAGAGCTTGTCAGAGAAGACCTAGTTTATTAATATGTAGGCTACTTAGATATATTTAATCACAAGTTTTAGTGCATCAAGTTTAAGAGCTTCTCATTATGAAACACTTGAGTTTAAAAGACTTAAAACAGTCAAAATTAAATGATAAAGCAGAGAGTACAGACTCTACAGTCTCACTGGATGTGTTAAGTTTGAAGTTCAAAGCTGGCTTTTAAAAACAATCTGATATTTTCATTACAGAATGTTGTAATAATGCTCAGAAACTTTTACCATCTAAGCAAACACCTCTTAAGTGACATATGTCCCGCTCTGTATTTTTGCATTACATTATGTTTTGCTCTCAGGTGTAAATACAATCCCACTGACAACCATAAGAATAGCCTACATCTAGTTGTTGTATCAGTGGTATAGCAAATATGTTTTTGATGTTTTGTGGCCATAATATTCATTTCCATTCCTCATGTTTTGAGGATGCAAATATTTGTGATGATATGCTCATACATGCTGTACTGTCTTCATGGTTTTTTTTTTTTTTTTTTTTTTTAGTTTTTTCTTTTTCTGGCAAGTGTTTAATTGACTGGCGATACTCCCGCTGATGACCTCAGGAAACTGACGGGATTAGAAGCGAGACTTCCCGTAGCACAACTGCTTCACGGAGGTGCATGTTTGTGCTGCGTGCCTTCATAGCCGATAAATCAACAGGAGCTGGATAATGTGGCTGAACGAGATGCTCGGCCTCCTCGCTCGCTCCCTCGTCTCCTGGGAGGGGCAGTAATCCTCTTAAAACACTCTTAAGCAGCCATTTGTCATCCAGCGTGTTACTGGCACATCCCGAGGCCCTGAGAGTTAAGCATGCAGCGTCGCATTTGCTCCTTCTTCACTGCAGTGTTTCTTGTCCATTGAAGCCTAGTGCATGCTACAAGATTGAATCTGTCGACTTTTTTGAGACGTTGTTTTTTTTTCTTCCCCACATTGCTGGACTAGTTGCAGCACATGGCCATCACTAGTGTACATGAGCAGTCTCAGGTGCTGTTGTTTTCAGTATTGTTTTCCAGTAAAAAATTAAGATGCACTTCAAAAATTGATTTTTAACTTATTTTTGCCTTATTTTCTATTTTGTTTTTGTCTATTCCAATACAAATATAGTAAGTCTTAAATATTAAGTCTCGTATTTTGATAAAAAAATTGTGTAAAAAAATGTATTTTTCCCCAGAAAACAAGACTTAATCTCTCGAGTCATTTAAATGTGTCTTGATTTATATATATATATATATATATATATATATATATATATATATATATATATATATATATATATATATATATATATATATTTTTGTTTGGTGTTTTCTTTTGTTTTGTTTTTTTGCAGTGTAAAGACTTTTTCAGAATTGAACTGGACACATGTGTTACGTGTAGCTGGTGCAGAGAGATGAGGCAGATGTGGATTTCCACAATCATAAACACTTCTTTAATAAACAAGGCAGGAGTAACCAAACATACACTTAACATAAACAGAGAACCGACAAGGAGTGCAGGGAGTGAGTGCCATATAAAGGGAGTGAAGATAATCAAGTCCAGGTGCAGGTGATGAGTGATGATGGGGAGCTGACGAGGGAAGTGAGTGCAGGTGACGAAACAGGAGGATCATGGGAAATGGAGTCCAGGGGAACAAGGGATCTGTAACAACATGGGCTTTTTCATAATTTTTCCATAAATTAGTGTACAAATTATGTTGTTTGTTGCTGTTGTTTTTTGGCATTTGTTAAGAATTAGTAGATCTTAAAGAGTTTTTTTCAGCCAAAATATTAATATTCTGTCATAATTATACAGAATTTTACATGAATATTCTATCATAAGATTTGAAGTACACTACAAGTACATTTGATAAAATTAAGCGCACTTCTTTTTCAAAAGGGTCTTATGGCTCCAGAATGCTTAAAACTGCACTTTTCATTTAAGAAACTGCATTTATAATAAAATTAATATATATATATATATATATATATATATATATATATAAAATCACTACATTTAAATTACAACATTTAAAGCATTTAATGGGATAGCTCACCCAGAAATTTTGTCATCATTTACTCACCCTCATGTCATTCCAAACCTGTAAGAGTTTCTTTATTCTGTTGACCACAAAGGATATTTTAAAGAATGTTGGTAACCAGACAGTTGAAGGTAGCCACTGACTTCCCTATTTTTTTTCTACAATAGAAGTTAATGGCTACTGTCAACTGTTTGATTACCAACATTCTTTAAAATATATTTTGTGTTCAACAGAAGAAAGAAACTTATAAAGGTTTGAAACAATTTGAGGGTGAGTAAGTGATGACAAAATACTGCATGTTAGCGTGATTAAAAAATTAACGGCTTTCTGTTGTTTATGTAAATTAACTAATACTATTAAATACATTAATTGTGATCTCGAAATTATTAATTAACAGAAGTTATTACTATACCACCTGCACGTGACGTCATTAACAGTTGAACTAATGTGGTTCAAATTACAGAGGTGGGACTGGTTTCGGGAAATAGTCATGACTAGCTAGTTAATTTCTACAGCGATGCATCATATATGGTGGACTAGGAAGAGAAGTGCTGCAACAATGTCAAATAATATTTTCTGAACATTTAGGCATTAAAACCTATACTAGTAGGACCCCAAAACAAAATCAAGACTGAAAAAGGGCCTAATAGGTCCCCTTTAACCAAAAACTCATTCAACAACCCAAGTGCTAAAATGCAACTAGTTTCTGTATTCTGGCCTACAAAAAATGTCTGCAGCAATATGACAGTGAGTAAATGAGGTTTCATTTTTAGGTGAGCTGCTCCTTTAAATGTACACAGACCTTCTGTCTCATAGTGTGCAGTTTGCCTGAGGTTCAATCCACACTGCTCATTCCATTGTTTTCTTCTCTAATCATGCCACATTTCCTGCATGGAATTTATACTGACCTGTTGGTAACACTGGGGTCTAAAACACAGATCATCATCACTCTATGATTAAAAAGAATTTTGTTGCATCTGCAAAGACAAACACCAGGCTGTTTCATGTTCTCCATTGCGTTTGGCCACTGGTTTGCATCTCAAATGACTTGGTAAACCAAATGTGGTTAACCGAAGGCGTCGCCCGGTCCGAGTTTGACGGAAACCCATAATGTCTCGAAGGCACGAGAGGCCACCAGCGTTTGTGCTAATGACCATTCTTTGACTGAATGAAAGTACACAATGAGAGAATAAACAATGGGAGCCCAGGGCTATGAACGCAACTCTCTGCCAGCTTGATTTTTTTTTTTTTTTTTTTTTTTTCTTGATGGTACAGTTCGGTTCATTGGAACGCTCTTGCTAGCTTTTGCCAGATTTCAATAGTGTCAACAATGCAGCTCTCGGGCAACACAAACAGGCAGCGCTGCAGATAAGATGCGGTAATCAGAGCAGCACAGCCAGCGTGTAACGCGATTTAACTCAATTTATATGTAAATGAAATATTTTGATTATAATGAGCTTACTGTTCAAGTTGTATGGAATAGAGTTTGTTTGTCTTCCTGTGCAAGAAGCACGAGCAAATTTATTGCCTGAATCTCTCTCACTATCTCTCTCCTTTACAGGCTGGCTTCCAAACTTGGCTGGTCGGAAATAAATGGGAGGCGAACACAGTAAAATTGCCTGGAATGGAGGGCGGAAGCACACTGCTATCGCTTAGCCTGCATGTTTTTAATTGACTTGCGCCGAGATCTCAGTGTCTTCCGTTCGCAGTAGATGCCACATGTGGCGTCATTAGCGCAGAAGCTGTCAGATTTGTTTGAAGCGCAGAAATAATTTGGTTTTATTTTTCTCGCTCTTGACATTTGCACGCAAGCAGAAATGCTCTTGGCACTTTCCACGAGCAGGATACAAAACAGAGCCTGAAATAATTAAAAAAATGAAGTCATTTTTTAATTTCTTTTTCGAATTAATGCTGCTTAACCTGAACATGCAGAAGACGTCAAACTTTAGAGGTCACACTAAATATTACACTGGCCAGTTTTTGCGTGTGGTTTTGTGTGGTTTTGTGTGGTTTTGATTATTAATAATGAATAAATATGCCAAAACAAAGTTGCAAATTTAGCTTCAGTTAAACTGTCTTTTATCAGGGACTAGTTAATTGGGTTACTATTGAGTCACTAGCACTAAATTTGAGTCACTAGCATTTTTTATTTCATTTATCTCAACTCAACAGATTATTACCATACTATTGTGGAAAATGCCACCCTTCTCCTATTTCCAGTATAAACACACAGAAATAAATGAGTAAATGAATGTGGCTAGTGCAGTATTGTGGGCGATCAGTTTTAATTGCTACTTTGCAGGCACAAAATATCCGCATATGCATCATTGTGCTACAAACTAATGGTGTGTGACGTTACCGCTGAGTCAGCGCTTCACAGCATGTTGGAATCACAATAGCGAGAGGACACGAGAGGGAATGGCCTTTTGCCGAGCATGAAATGAAACTCGAGTTCTGAGAGCAGGTTGACACACTCTTTTCATCCATTTCTGAAACAAGAAAAGCAGCACAGAACAAGCAAAAGCTGTACAGCTGTTAATTCTCAGGGGAGATAGTTGAATGTTTTGCACCCAGTTCAAGAGAAAAGTCGGCAAATAAATTCATTGCTGTCAAACATCACGTGACCATAAACCCTGCTTTACTAAACTCTTTTACAAAACCAAGGGAGCATCAAAAATATATTGGAAAATAACAATAAATAAGAAAATTAAATCTGCAAGCAGCATTTACCGGGGTTCAAGCATTTAAGGCCTTTAAGCACTTACTTAAAAAGATATTACGTTTTATTTAGCAAGCATGTAACCATTTAAATCGTAGAAGGAACAGCTATGCCATATGCTAAAACAAACAGAGAAAAAAAAAAAGGCTCAAACAATAATACTGGATACACAATAAGCATGCTTACACACACACATAAACAGACACACAGTTTTTTTTTGTAGATTCAGTATTTGAAATACATGATGGGTAAAGATGTTTTCTACAAATCTCAGTAAAATATAATTTTCAGGTTTCATTTCACTCATAATATAGTAACAGAATGTAGTGATGAATTTTGACAAAGAAAGTGATAGTAAATGTTAAAATAATGATTTTATTAATTCTAAACACAAATTAAAGAACAATATTAGTGAGTAGCATGACAAAATTACTATTTTAAACAACAGGTGGCAGCAGAGGACCTCTTATTGGCTCACTTTCATTTTAAAAGTGTCTGTTTTGTGTTAAGTTTATTTTCCATGTTAACTCCATTAATTAAACATGCTTACACACATATTTTGTGGAAGAAGTGGATATTTGAAATCAATAATGTGGTAAGAAAATGCTTTTTCCAGGTTTCCCCTTTAAAAATCATAATTTTCAGGACTCAGTGTAATTGTAATGTTATATTATTTCAAAAACATATGTCAAATGAACAAATGAAGTGGTAAACCTTGACAAAATTTGACATGCCCTAACATTTGTGCTTTTTTGAGTTGTTTATAAACATATTAATGACAAAAGTCTAATTACACTGTATTCAGCACAAACTAGGCTACAATAATATGTGAGCAACAAGTATGTACATGTTTGTATTTTTGAGAGAATTACATGTATGTATGGTTTTTGAAAAAAATAAAAAATAAGCCACTGAAATAAGGTCTCAAAATACATACAAAAACTTTTTTTTCACAAGACTTTTGGGAACTGTATATTTTAGTCTAGAGTTTTTGCTGCAAAATGACATGGAAATCATCCTGCCGAATCGGATGCATAAAACAATGCATTGATTTTAAATTTCTAATTTGTTTACACAGGCCGTATGTGAAGAGGTGTGAATCTTCATGAATAATGCTGTGATTCACACCTGAGGAGATTAAGACCCTGCCCCTAATGAGCCGCATAATGAGACATTCAGTCAGGAATGTGACTGAGTGAAGAATGAATGCAATGACAAAAGAAATATATCATTTTGTTTGAAATTTATTTAAAATATAATTAACTATATAAATGAGAGTCAAAGACACATTTTGAGTGCACAGTTATACCTGGAAATAAATCCTGTTCAAAGATATATGTGAACATCACATACCTGGCATTTGGTGTCTCTGCACTGGAGGAAAAAAAAAAAAAAGGAAAAAAGAAAAAGAAGAAAGAAAAACATTTCCTGCTTTCAGTCAGTGATCTCAGTATCATACTCATGCAGTCCAATGTGGGCAAATATCTGGTCACTATGATTCTCAAATCTATGAGATAAAAAATAAATAAATAAAACCCTCTGTGAGCATGCTGATAACAGGATCATATTAGCTATTGTATTAACGCTAATATAATGTCCACTCTTAATAGAAAACATGATTTTTTTGTGATCTCATGCATGCATGTATTATTGCACATCATGTGAAGAAAATTTTGTATAGGCCTATATGTTTAATTACAGTACTGGTCAAAAGATTTGACACATTACTATTTATAATGTTTTTGAAAGAAGTCTCAAGCTCATCAAGCCTGCATTTATTTGATTAAAAATACAGAAATACAGAAAAAAAACCAACATGATGAAATATTATTACAATTTAAAATATTGGTTTTCTATTTTAATATAATTTAAAATATAATTTATTTCTGTGATGCAAAGCTTTCATCATTCCTTGCGAACAAAAGCTTCATTGATGTGGCACTAAAGGCTATTTTACAGTAAACTCTTCATCTGTCCAAAACAGGCCAAAAGAAATATTGTCTAAACATACATATTGCTATGACATTTTATGTATCTTATTTGTTATATTATAGAGCCTATAAATGTTAATGTGCAGTTTAATATGTTGCTAACACATTTTATTTCAGTATTTATTACATATTCAGTCAATTTCACTCATCTCAGTATACCAATATTTTTTGGGAAAAGACAATAATCATTCACACAGAGACACAGAACATGCAGGATTCATGTTTAAACAGTGTTTTTGCAGCTTAATATTGACAGACACGAGTCTATATCACGATTAGAATAAAAAATTTAGGGATAAAAAAAAAAAACTTACCATGGCATGACATGCAATCCTAGGCTTGATCAAGTTGATCCTCAAAATGGAACTGAATCCAGTCATGCTCTTCTTCTGAGGTAAATCCTTTTAAAATTATTCCTCAGCGCATCTCAAAACGATGAAAAGTACATGAAACTGACTAAGCTTGATGCATTTTCCGAGCTGACGCGATCGTTCACTCTGTTGCATGTATCGCCTCAGAATTTGCGTCTGAATAGCGCTTGCGCTCTGTGGGCGTAGCCGCATTAGCGGATAATGAGCTGACTCGCAAACGACTGACATGTCTCTCTTTTCAAATAGATTACATAAACAGAGGATATTTGTTTATGAAGAATATTTTTGTTTGACTTACGCAATTTAAAACCTGACATTTCAACGTTTAGATATATGTCTCATGTTTGTGTGATTAGTATTCACTAAGTTACAGTTCATTTTCTCAGGGAGTTTCAGATTGGACTTCATTCAGAGAGAGATGACAGGTTGCGCATCATGTTAGTTTTCTTTATTTTGCAAAAAGCACAACATTTAGTTTTTAATGTGAGTGTACATAAATAAAAGAAGACATTATATAGTTTCAATTGATAAATTACTTCTGTATCTATAACAAAAAATGATGGAGTATTTTAAGTTGATTTTGCTGCTATGTGAACAAAATCCAGCAAAGTGTGCAGGCGCATTTCCCAACTTCTGAGTGTTAACCAAAGTCCCTGAAGTCTTTGGTTTAAAGTCTGTATCACATCGCAAGAGTCAGCGGAACGTGAAGTACGTGTTTTGTCGCTGCTCACGTTAATCAATTATAGCATTCACATTGAAAGCACGACGGCCGACCCTCTCATTTAAAATGGGCAGCGATAAAACATGCGTTGTTCATGATTCGCTGAAGCTTGTGATAGGAAACGGGCATAATAGACATAGCGGAATTGTTGCAATCTAGGAATAAGATAACGTGGGTGTTTGATTCGAAATCGTGATCTTTTAATGATTAATCGTGTAGCTGTAGCCACAACCATTATCCATAAAAGAATTACAGCTCTTCCTAGGGTTTGCCAACTTCAGCAAGATCAGTTAACCTCTCACATCATTGCTTCACAAAGGGCTCAAGTCTCGGACCTGGAATCCAGATGCGACAATGCCTTCCAGCAATTGAAAGAAGCCTTCTGCACAGCTCCTACCCTTGCACATCCCAACCCTGAAAACCTTCGTCACTGAGGTTGATGCATCCATCACTGGGAGCTTTTTTGTCTCAGCGGCAGGGTGAGCTTCGAATAATCCATCCATGTTCCTTCTAATCAAAGAAACTGTCCCCGCTGGAGTGCAACTACAATATTGGCAATTGCGAACTGCTGGCCATCAAACTTGTTTTGGAAGAATGGAGACATTGGCTGGAGGGAGCAAAACATCAGTTTGAGGTAATCACAGACCACAGGAATCTGGAATATCTTAAGAATATCTTCTTGGAATATATGAAGCCAAGAGATTGAATCCACGACAAGCTCGCTGGGCCCTGTTCTTCAACTGTTTCTACTTCAGATTATGTTATTGGCCAGAAATAGAATCTGAATATAAATATAGAATCAGAAAGCTGATGCTATGTTCCGTACTGTAGTATCTGAATCGATCAAACACACAATTGTAAAAGTTACTCTTCCAACCCTTCCCCACGTAATGTCTGGCTCCCCCACTGAGCGCTACCACCCTTCTGCTTCACTCACACACTTCAAAGACAGATGGGACATTAATTGTTCTCAATACAAGAACCAGACATGCAGCCCATAGAAATAGCATCCTTTCCACTAATTCATTGACAAATTTGCTTAGATGAATGAACATGCATTTCCCCAGTACATTTTGTGTATTATTACTGCTTGTATATTGTTCTTTTGTATATTGTATAGTGTTATGCATGCCCGAGGACAGAACTTCTAGATGATGTAGCCCATCTAGGTGGTGATTCATATCAAAATACTCCTTGTTTAATGACTCACACTTTGGTGAACATCACCATCTTAGAGAATGCATTGTATGTTTGTTATATTTATCAGAGTATTAATGGGCACAAACCACCAGCTCACTCCCCTCATGCAAATGAGTCCACTTTCAAACAAAGGAACATTTCCCGCTTGGAAATTGCACCTTTCTCATTGGTCAAGCCAAAACTCAATGGTGTGACTTCTGTAGAGGTTAAAAAGATTCACTCAGATTGCTCTCTTCTGCTCTTCTGCCTTTGTTCTTGCTGATTCTACTTTTGCTGGTCAATTCACCCGGCCAGACAGGCCAGCACAGCCGCACCAACAGGCCTCACTCACTTCAAGCCATGCACAACTTCCTCGACAACAGGGTCAAAATGAACAGGACATAATTTCTTTATTCAATGCAGAAGTTATTGATTACAACTTCAGCACCATCGGACCAAACCATAAAGAATTTCTCCTGAGACTGCTTATCCGGACACTCCTCAACTGCTAAGGCATTTGCAAGTATTGTACATGTGAACACTAAACGGCAATTTAGTATTAAAGGGTTAGTTCACCCAAAAATGAAAATAATGTTATTTATTACTTACCCTCATGCCGTTCCACAACCGTAAGACCTTCATTAATCTTCGGAACACAAATTAAGATATTTTAGTTGAAATCCGATGGCTCCGTGAGGCCTCCATAGGGAGCAATGACACATCCTCTCTCAAGATCCAGAAAGGTACTAAAAACATATTTAAATCGGTTCATGTGAGTACAGTGGTTCAATATCAAAATTATAAAGTGACGAGAATATTTTTGGAGTGCCAAAAAAACAAAGTAACGACTTATTTAGTGATGGCCAATTTCAAAACACTGCTTCAGGAAGATTCGGAGCACAAATGAATCAGTGTATCGAATCTGCTGTTCGGAGCGCCAAAGTCACGTGATTTCAGCCGTTGGCAGTTTGACACGCGATCTGAATCATGATTCGATAAGCAGTGTTTTGAAATCGGCCATCATTAAAAAAACTTTGGCGCACCAAAAATATTCTCGTCGCTTTATAATATTAATATTGAACCACTGTACTCACATGAACCAATTTAAATATGTTTTTAGTACCTTTCTGGATCTTGAGAGAGGAAGTGTCATTGCTCCCTATGGAGGCCTCACGGAGCCATTGGATTTCAACTAAAATATCTTAATTTGTGTTCCGAAGATTAACAAAGGTCTTACGGGTGTGGAACGGCATGAGGGTAAGTAATAAATTACAGAATTGTCATTTTTGGGTGAACTGACCCTTTAAGTTGTGAACCCCTTTGTTAACAAAGGTGGTTAAATTAATTTCCACTCTCTCATTTCCAGTGTATGCCTGATTTGTATGTCTCTGTGTGTTTGGTCTAGCTATGTGTTTGTGATATAGTTGTGTGCACATTCTTACAAGTTGATTCTGATCTGCTTATAAACCAGTGTCAATCATAACGATTACGATCACAGCTATATGCTAAGAATGAGTTATTTTTCTGTGGCCACGGAAAATATCCTTTCTGAAGAGTTGATAGATGATCAATATTGAGTGCTCGCTGGCCGAACAGATTGATTGTAATATTCATTCAGCTACATCAAGTTAATTCGATTAACTGATTCAAATATTTATGATTAATTATTCATATTTCCCTTTTGAGCTAATTCACTACATGCATACACCAGAACCAACCTCTGCTCCTCTGGGGCCCATTCTCCCTCCAGCCATCATCATCAGTCCCATCATCAGTCAAGAGGAGGTCCTGAGGGAAGGACTTACGTACCAACTGTCCTTCGCCTATCCCTCATGGACTCAGTTCATACATCTCCGGTCTCTGGACACCCAGGCAGCCAGCAGACCCTCTCGCTCATCACCAATTGCTACGGATGGCCCAAAATGGTCCAGGATGTCTTTCGGTATATCAAAGGATGTTCATTCTGTGCCATCTCCAAGGTCCCTCGGCAGCTACCTGAAGGTAAACTAGTACCCTTACCAACTCCACGATGACCCTGGTCACAAATTGGAATAGACTTCCTCAATGACCTGCCACCCTCTGACTCCAACACCTGTGTTCTAGTGGTCATTGATCATTTTTCTAAGGCTCAAAGGTTTACCTACAGCTCTTGAAACCACTGAAACCCTCTTCCAGCATGTATTTCACCACTTCGGAATCCCAGAAGACACAGTATCCGACCGTGGTCCACAATTTATCTCCAGAGTGTGGCGTGCCTCCTTCTAACTCCTCTGGGTCACAGTAAGCCTTTCCTCTGGGTACCACCCTCAGTCTAAATGTCAGACTGAGCAGAAGATCCAGGAGATCAGGAAATAACTGCTGTCATATTGTCACAATTGGCAACACAGCTGGAGCCGTTACTTTCCTTGGGCTGCATTTTGTATGAGCTATAGTTTGTTAATCAAGCGAGCAGGGCAACCACCTAATAGAGCATTACAGTAATCTAGTCTTGAGGTCATGAACGCATGAAATAACTGTTCTGCATTTGTCGTTGAAAGCATATGTCGTAGTTTATATATATTTTTAAGATGGAAGAATGCAGTTTTACAAATGCTAGAAATGTGGCTTTCAAATGAAAGATTGGTCTTGTAGGAACCATGGACGAATCAGACAAATGAATCACTCCAATGACTCTTTCAAAACATAATTCTAATTCAGAATTGGAATTCCGACTCCAGCTCGTCTACAGAGGATCCTTGCTTAATTATCTTTACGACATCCTATGCCTCCTGACAGCAGGAGAAGTGACAAACCAAATGGTCACCCAGGAAGATAAATAGTCTTTGATCTTCAGATCAGAAGAAACAGAGAAAACAATGCAGGCCCATTTGTTTCTCTAAGGAAATAAAACTTTACAGGAAACCCAATGAAGACTGCAACAAAAACTGCATCAAAATTGTTCCAAACAATTTTAAATGGACTTATCAAACATATTTTAACTGCATACATTTTAAATTGTGTCCACAGGTACTACCTGTAACTAGTTAGGCTCTAGGACACCCACAATCCATGTAAATGTGTTAACTCTTGAATGACTGACTGAAAGTATGCTTTATTTGGACTTAATTTGATTCTTGTCCCCTGTCCTATATCCTGACTTGAATGAAATCTGTTTAAAATGTATTGTATTCCATTTAATAGAAATTATGTTAAAATGACACTCTGCTGAAGCAGAAACAGGATGTAACACCTATGTGTTATTGGGGGCAGAGAAAGGCCCTTTTGAAACAGGACGATGTCTGATTGGCCAAAACTCCTCAGAGGTGTGACAAACAACTAAGTTTAAACTGTCATTGCCAGATAGAAGGAGTTGGTTAGTTCTGGTCAAGGAAAACAGAGCAACAGAAGAAAGAACCGGTCAGCCATGACCAGAGTACCAAGAACAATGGAGTAACAAGAAGAACAGACAAGCTGCTCATTTCAAGCCATCCAACTTCCACTCACTTTTCTTTTCTTTCTTTAATTTTTTTTTTTTCCGTTGAAAGTCTTGTGTTCTAAGTTTCGCACAAAGTTCAACCAACGACTTCTGCCGCTTCAACTTTAACTCCAGCGACAAAGAGACTTCCCTTTAATTTTTCAGCAAGCTCAAACGTGATTGGGTTCTACCGAACACAACACGGACCTTGAATACCCTGCGACAACTCATCGACTTGGAAAACTCTTCTCTACACGCCAACGAGGGATATTCACATTCAAAGTCGACGCAAGCAAGTACCTCCAGATTAAAACTGAACTGGTGCATTTAGAATGATTCATGGTTCGTTCAGGTCAGATCTTCTGAAAAGCATAACTTTGCTAGAAATTCATCATATCACACTCTCTCTCTCTCTCTCCTAAACTTTTTCTCTCTCACTTCCTGTCTTACTGCAACGCGTATGAATGAATGTATGTATGTATGTGTGTGTTCGTGGTAGATTAGCTTCTGTTAGAATAAATAAAGTCTTTTATAGATTTTAAAAGAAAGTGTCTTGTATTATGTGCTTCTATGATTTAATGTCTTAAACTGTGATCTTAAAAAGTTACCGTGCTCTAATCAGTGTTTTCACGATACAAGAGCTTATTACGGCTCGAGCAAATGAACGCTGGACGACTCAGTTGCTCGGTCGTAATCTAAACAACTCTTTATAATTCCCTATAAATATTTAATTTGAGCTAATTTTACTTTCTAGGGTGTTTTCCCTACAGTCTCAAAGAGCACACCCAGGTTCCAAACTGACAACGAAGACTTAACAGAGCAGCCATCAAGTGTTAGACCTAGATTAGGTTATTACATGCAGAGGTTTTTGATCCAATAATTAGAATCTTTATAATTAGAATAATTTGATTTTTTTTTTTTTTTCTGAATTTAGTAGTCGGAAATTACTAGTCATCCAATGTTTTAAATCAGCTATACATTACGTTAATTTTGTGAATTGGTAAGTTTCGTCAGGGCGCGAAGAAATATAGAGCTGAGTATCATTAGCGTAACAGTGAAAACTAACGCCATGCTTCCTAATGATATCTCCTAAGGGTAGCATTTACAGAGTGAAAAGCAACGGTCCTAGTACTGTATAGCGAATTAGCTCAAAAGAAATATGAATAATTAATCATAACTAATTATAATTAATTATAAATATTTTAATCAGTTAATCAAATTAACTTGATGCAGCTGAATTAATATTACAATCAATTAATCTGTTTTTAATCAGGGACACTACAATGCACTAGAGTTTCTCTCTAATATTATCAATCTTGCAAGTAAAGAAATTCATAAAGTCATTACTGCTGTGCTGTTTTGAAACATCAGAAGTTGAAGCATTATTTCTTGTTAATTTATCCACTGTATCAAATAAATACCTAGGGTTGTGTTTGTTTTCTTCTAAGAGATTTGAAAAATAAGTAGATCTAGCCGTTTTTAAGGCATTTCTATGTGTAAAAATGCTTTCCACGAAATGTGAAAAACCCCTAGTTTCGTTTTCTTCCAGCTGCGCTCCTTTTGTCTGGCTGTTCTCTTAAGGGTCTGAGTGTCCTCGTTGGACCACAACATTGGACTAGTTTCCTTAATCTTCTTTAAGTGCAAAGGAGCAACTGAGTCTAATGTGCTGGAAAAGAGAGAGTTAATAGTTTATGTTGTAGCATCGAGTTCTTCTAAGCTATCTGGTATGCTAAGGAGATGAAACTGATCAGGAAGATTATTGATAAAGCAATCTTTAGTGGTAGAAGTAGTAGTAGATCCTGTCTGCATACACCAGAACCAGTTTGTGTCAGTCGGCACCTACAAAAGAAAGACTGTTATTCACAGCTAAGTGTTTGATACTAATCTATGAATCTATGAAGTTACCTTTTTTGTCTCCTTCTGTTTGCTGACAATAACTCAGTTCTAGTGTTTTTTTTTTTTTTATATATATTTTAATCCAAAAATCTTACATATTGTGCCTTTAATTTGATTTTGATTTGCCATTTTTTTCTAATTATTTATGAAATTTACTAGCAATATCTTACTGAAAATTCTTTAAAAGTAAATCAAATACCTTTATTGATTGATTGATTGATTGAATCAATGATTGTGGGTAAATGCCCAGCTTAATGGGATGCTGTCTGGTCATCTGACACAGAGTACGGATATACAGTATTTAGTTGAACAGGTGTTTCATGCCATATCTGTTATTGTGTATTTTAGCATGACTAGAGTGTTATGTTGACCAATCAGCATCCATGCCACAAAGACAAATCAACATAAGAAAAGCTTGACATTCAGAACAACACAGTTTCTGCATGGAACAGAAGACAAAACATTGTTCTCGAATCGGTGTTGAAGAAAAACTGCTTTTTTTTTTTAATAATTGAAAAAGACGCTAATCAAGGTCATTATGATGAATACATTGAGCCTGCCAATGTGCTACTTAATGGTGCAGATAATGGCGTATAAATGACCCCATCCCAAAGAATCATTGGGACGTCGGTCCAGTCACTCCCTCCCTCTACTCTCAGTCCAGATCAGGCGGGGGCGTAAAAATGCATCGATCTGACAATGAAAAATCTGTCCATCAAATACAAAATCTAAGAATTGATTCTAATCAGTACAATAATACACGCAATACATGCATGCCGTTATTGCTTATCCAAAATGCACAATGCATGCATGTAATTCTTGTCCAATCCATTAATCTGAAACCTCAGTATTCCACTAGAGTATAAACTTTAATACAAACGATCAGATGTCAAGTCAAAAGAGCCCAACCAGAATTGTCTAAGGCATCCTGATCTAATCGTGTGATTCCTTTGCAATATAAGAGTGTGATGGATATTTTTTGCCATCAAATGTATCAATCAATTCAGTTCATTGTTGATTCAGTTCAGTTCAATAACAGTAGTTCAATAACAGTAGTTTAGGAAGTAAAGTAAACAGAAACATTGTTATATAATGACAGAACACTGAAGCAAAAGTGACTGAGCAGATAACTCCAACAGTCGTTTTTTTGGCAAAAGCAGATAACTCCACATTTCATGTTTCTGAGGTAAACAAAACCAAGTAATTGCTTTGTAATTGTTCAATACTCAAACACTTGTGTGCACACAAACGCACACACATACTGACAGATCGGCACACACACACAAACGCAAAGGACAACCAAGGTTTCAGCATGTAAGACGTGTATAGTGTACAAGGACTGGCAGCAGTCGAAAATATAAATCCTCGATCAATTTTAGTCAGCTTTGACTAAATTCCCCGCAGCCAGCGCATCTTTTTGAAGTGATTAGAAGCCTTGTCACCTGACCTGAATACTGCGCGCTGATTCGCTAAAACGGACTTGTCGGTTTCTGCTGTAAAACGCGAGTTCCCTTTCGATACTTCACTCGTACTGCGTATGGGGAAAAGTCTCCCTTTTTCCCCGTCACTGAAGCCTTTTTCAATAACGCAGTGTAACTGCATCGTCATTGGTTCACTCATAGACAAGTTGTTGAACCAATGACGGCGCGGCATAGCTGCGCGACCTATGGCGAGAGAGCGCGCGAACTTTCCCGCCGAAATGGGCGGGGTAAAGGGCTATATAAGCAGGCGTTTCGCCATAGGATTTCAGTCCTTTCTCCTTCAGCGACGACAACGCATCTCCTCGCTGATCTCCGCCTGAAGCCTGAGGAAGCTCGCCGCCTTCGAGAAGCTCCCGCCGCCGTCTGAAGAGGCCCCGCAGCGGACCCAGCTGAACTCGCCGGTCGGAGACAGCGCCGGCGCCCTCGCTGACTGCCGCCCCGAGCGCCGTCCTCGAGACGCCCGCCTCCCGCTCCCGCTTCCAGCCGCCTTCTCAGCGTGTCTCCTGCCGCCATCCGGTGCGCCCCTTGAGAGCTTTCCCGCGGCTTATTGCCGCTCTAAAAGAACGTTTCCTCAGCGGTTCTACCGCTCTAAAAGAGCTTCCGCGGCCCTCGCCGCTCTAAAAAGAGCCCCCCAATCGCCTTTATAATGGCGGCGGCGTTGCTGCAAATGCCGCGCCACTCTTGTGGCACGTGCAGAGCCCCTCTGCACGATGATGACGGACACAGTGAGTGTGTCGCGTGCCTGGGCAAGTCCCACGCCGACGGCGCGCTCGCTGGAGCCTCATGCCCGCACTGCGAGAGCATGAGCCTCGGTTCTCTGCGCTCGCGGGTCGCCTTCTTCACTGAAGGCGATCTCGCCGCTCGCGCCCTCCCGTCTCCTTCCTCCCGCGAGCCGGCCAGGAAGAGACAGCGGGGTAGAGCGACTCAGCGCCCGGAGTTGTGCGAGCTCACGTCGGCCCAGCCCCCGCGTGCCTCGCCTTCTCCCCCAAGAGAACATTCTCCCGTCATGTTCTCCCGACCAGAGCAGCGTCCCTCTGCAGATGCGAGCGACCTCGTCTCGTTTGGAGGATCTGACGAAGAGCCGGATGACTCCATGTCTCTTGCGGCTTCTGAAGCGGAAGGATGGGCTGGCGAGCCGGACGACCCTGCTCCCCCGCCTCCTCTGGAGCCCATTGATCACGGCCAGGGTATGGATGCCGAGCTCTTCCGCATCCTATCCAGAGCAGTGGAAGAGCTAGACCTCGACTGGGCCCCTCCGGAGGAGCCATCGCGTAGCCGCCTGGATGAGTGGTTCCTGCCAGGCCGCCGCCAAGCCCCTCGCCAGCGTTCCGCTCCATTTTTTCCTGAGGTGCACGAGGAGCTTACGAAGTCGTGGCGCGCTCCGTACTCCGCCCGCCTCCACACAACACACCGTTCTGCCCTCACTGCTGTCGACGGCGCAGAAGAGAAGGGCTATGAGCATTTGCCGCCCCTGGATGAAGCGGTGGCAGCTCACCTCTGTCCTCCCGCGGCTGTGGGATGGAAGACCAAAAGAGCCCTGCCTTCCAAGCCCTGCAGAACCACCTCTACTCTGGCTGGAAGAGCCTACACCTCTGCGGGCCAAGCTGCTTCTGCGCTTCACACCATGGCGATCTTCCAGGTGTTCCAGGCCAAACTCCTCCGCTCTTTGGACGAGTCCGGCATTGATTCACCTGCCTTCAAGGATCTCCGCAGCGCCACCGATCTAGCCCTGCGGGCCACGAAGGCCACTGCCCAGGCCATCGGTCATTCCATGGCCAGCCTGGTTGTGCTTGAGCGCCATCTTTGGCTCAACCTCACGGAAATCAAGGACCTGGATAAGACGGCCTTTCTGAACGCCCCGGTCTCCCCTTCCGGTCTTTTTGGGCCAGCGGTGGATGGTTTCACCGAGCGCTTCACAGCGGCGCAGAAGTCGTCTCAGGCCATGAGACACTTTCTGCCCAAGCGCTCCAGCTCTGCGTCTGCTCCTAGCCGCCCCAGGACTGCGCCGGCTCAGCAGACCAAACCTGCCCCATCCACCTCTCAAGCAGCGCCGCCTAAGGAGCATCGTCAGCGCCCTTGCCCTGCTAAGCGCCAATCCTCCTTCCCGAGACGCCAGGGACCCCGGCCCAAGATTGTGCTGGACCCGGTGACTCCGAAGACGTCCTGATCCAGCAGGAAGGAAGAGGGTTGGTGAATGTCCCGTTGCGACCAGACCACCCCAAAAGCTCCCTCGTGCAGTCTCCCCTCCGCCTCGTTTAATTCCGGGCGTGGGAGAAATGCTCTGTGTTGTAGCTGGGCCCACACATGTTGCGCCCAAACAAAACGCCGTTTTCATGGCGAACACTATTTTACTTCCTCTAAAAGAGAGCAAATTTCCTCTTCCACCTCCTTCGGTGTACGGCCCCCTACCCGGCGGCCTGTCATCCGACATCATTCAACCCCTTGTCACTCGGGCCGAGGCCTGGCAGGCCATCCCCGACGTGTCAAGCTGGATCCTCGGGATCATAAAGCAGGGCTACTCGCTCCAGTTTGCACGACGGCCCCCTCGCTTCGGAGGGGTGCTTCAAACCTTGGTGAACCCGGACGACGCTCCCGTCCTCCGGGCCGAGGTCATGACCTTACTGAAGAAAGGGGCTATAGAATTAGTTCCCCCTTCAGAGAGCGAGTCAGGCTTTTACAGCCGTTACTTTCTGGTCCCCAAAAAGGATGGCGGCCTCAGGCCCATCCTAGATCTCAGACTTTTGAATCGCTCCCTCATGAGACGGAAATTCAAAATGCTGACGCTGAAGCAGATCCTCGCACAAATCTGTCACGAGGACTGGTTCTGCTCGCTGGATCTGAAAGATGCATATTTTCACATCCAGATAGCCCCCCTTCACAGACGATTCTTGAGATTCGCGTTCGAGGGGGTGGCATACCAATATACAGTCCTGCCCTTCGTGCTGTCCCTGGCTCCTCGCACTTTTACCAAGTGCATGAACGCAGCGCTTTCCCCTCTGAGACAGATGGGAATCCGGGTTCTGAATTACCTCGACGATTGGCTCATTTTGGCCCATTCTCGAGTCGAGCTGGAACACCACAGATCCGTGCTCCTCAGCCATCTCCAATGCCTGGGTCTCAGGGTCAACCTAGCCAAGAGCTCACTGCTCCCCAGCCAGCACATTTCGTTTCTGGGGGCAGTTTTCGACTCAGTCCGCATGACGGCAGTAGTCTCGCCAGAGCGCGCCCTGGCGATTCAGCAGCTCGCGGCTTCCGTCAGGAACAAAGCCTATCTTCCTCTGAAGCTCTTCCAGAGGCTCTTAGGGCTGATGGCTTCCACCTCCCCAGTTCTGCAGCTTGGCCTTCTTCGGATGCGGCCGCTACAGTTCTGGCTGAAATCCCGGGTCCCCCCACATGCCTGGCGGCACGGCCGCTTATGTCTCAAAGTCAATCGGGCCTGTCTTTTAGCCCTGAAACCTTGGATGAACCCTGCTTGGTTCAGTCTTGGGGTACCTCTACAGGCGGTGTCACGAAGGACGGTGCTCTCGACGGACGCATCCAACTCAGGTTGGGGGGCTCTGTGCGAGGGCAGACCGGCCTTCGGTTCGTGGTCCCATGAAGAGAGCCATCTCCATATCAACTGCCTCGAAATGTTGGCAGTGATGAAAGCCCTGCAAGCGTTTCAGGTTCACTTGACGGGACGCCATGTCTTAGTCCAATCGGACAGCATGACCGTGGTGTCATACATAAATCACCAGGGCGGTCTTTCATCCAGCCGTCTATGCGCTCTGGCGAAACGTCTTCTGGAGTGGGCAATACCAAGGCTTCGGTCGCTCAGGGCGACTCATATACCTGGCAAAACCAACCTGGGTGCAGACATGCTATCACGGAGCAACGTCCCCTCAGACGAGTGGATGCTCCATCCCCAGATGGTTTTCAAGATTTGGGAGCTCTTCGGGAGAGCAGAGGTAGACCTCTTCGCCTCAGAAGACAACTCTCATTGCCCAACATATTTCTCAAAGGAAGTCGACGCGCTGGCCCACACCTGGCCCAGCACACTCCTTTACGCATTTCCCCCGATCGCACTGATCCCGCAGGTCATCAGGCGAGTCAGGGAAGACAGACACAGAGTCCTTCTAGTGGCCCCGCTCTGGAGGAGCCAGACTTGGTCCTCAGAGCTGTTCAGGCTCTCCACGGAAGCCCCGTGGCCCATTCCCCTGAGACGGGACCTCCTCTCTCAGGCAAACAGAACAATCTGGCACCCCCAGCCAGAGCTCTGGGCTCTACACCACTGGTCCCTCGATGGGAGCCGACTGACCTTCCCAGGGACGTACTAGAGACCATATCTCAGGCGAGAGCCCCGTCCACGAGACGCCTCTACGCCCAGAAATGGTCGGTCTTTGTTGATTGGTGTTCCACACGCAACATAGACCCCGTGGAGTGTGACGTATCACCGATACTGTCCTTCCTCCAAGAGCGTTTGGATCTGGGGCGCGCCCCTTCAACGCTCAAAGTATACGTAGCAGCCATCTCAGCGTTTCATGCTCCTATCGCTGGCCAGTCAGTGGGTCGGAACAACCTTGTGGTTCGTTTCTTAAGGGGTTCGAGGCGATTAAATCCTCCTCGTCCCCTTACTGTTCCCACTTGGGACCTTTCTTTGGTCCTTAGGGCTCTCAAAGGAAACCCCTTCGAGCCGCTGAGTTCAGCTGACCTCAGGCCTTTAACCCTGAAAACCGCTCTGCTACTTGCACTAGCATCGGTCAAGCGTGTTGGCGATTTGCAGGCCCTCTCTGTGAGCCCTGCGTGCCTCGAATTTGGGCCTAATGACTCTAAGGTCGTGCTGAAACCTAGGCATGGCTACGTCCCCAAGGTGCTCTCTACTCCGTTTAGAGCTCAGGTCATTTCGCTCTCTGCTCTTCCTCCCTCCGCGGATGAACAGGAGCTGAAGTTACTCTGCCCTGTCAGGGCATTGAGGACCTATGTAGAGCGATCACAGCCTTTCAGGCAATCAGATCAGCTCTTTGTCTGTTTTGGTGGCCGCACCAAAGGGTCTTCGGTCTCAAAGCAACGTCTCTCGCGTTGGATAGTCGACGCGATTAATCTCTGTTACTCCTCCCTGGACATTCAATGCCCCTTAGGAGTTAGGGCCCATTCCACTAGAGGAATGGCTTCCTCCTGGGCCTGGTCTAATGGAGTTTCCATTAAAGACATCTGTGAGGCGGCCGGCTGGTCCTCGCCATCCACTTTTGTCAGATTTTATCATCTGGACGTTCCGGCCTTACAAGCCCGGGTCCTCTCGGTGTAACCAAGCGGCCTCTTCGAGTTCCGCCTCTCGCCGATCAGGAGTCATCTCCTCTTGTAGTGTAACAAGGGTTTACGACGGCTTTGCCTCCTTACTTGTTCTCTTGGTCCCCTCTCGGTGTCCAAAACAAGTTATGTCGTTCCCTGCCGTGGCACGGCGCGGTTGAATTCGTTCCCCATACGCAGTACGAGTGAAGTATCGAAAGGGAACGTACTCGGTTACTAACGTAACCTCGGTTCCCTGAGATACGGAACGAGTACTGTGTTACTTGCTGTGCCACGAGGCTGCGGCTTCAGTGTCGTCGCTTCAGTCGATTGGCCTGAAATCCTATGGCGAAACGCCTGCTTATATAGCCCTTTACCCCGCCCATTTCGGCGGGAAAGTTCGCGCGCTCTCTCGCCATAGGTCGCGCAGCTATGCCGCGCCGGCATTGGTTTAACAACTTGTCTATGAGTGAACCAATGACGATGCAGTTACACTGCGTTATTGAAAAAGGCTTCAGTGACGGGGAAAAAGGGAGACTTTTCCCCATACGCAGTACTCGTTCCGTATCTCAGGGAACCGAGGTTACGTTAGTAACCGAGTACGTTTCAGAACGTGCTACATGTGGAGAAAAACACAGTTAAGTTTAAAAAAAAAAAAAATGTTGCGTTTATCGTTTTTACAAATTAACTCTTCATATATATATATCAGGGGTGTTTCCTCTGAGGAGGCAGGGGAGGCAGTGCCTCCTCAAAAAAAAAAAAAGGATGAGAAAATAATCCATATTACATATAAAACAACACAAATATTACAAATTATGACATTAAAAAGAGCGCAAGTCACTTGTATTTCTTAAGGAACACTGCCAACAGCGACACCCGCAGGTAAAGTTACAGCAGGAGTCATGCCTCCCTTTTCACTCATAGAAAACCATAGAAAATTATTAGACCCCCGGCGTGCGGTGGGTTTTGTGGGGGGTAATTGAGAATGAATGGGGGAAAGTCACATGAGAGGAGGCAATGTTTCCATCGCGCTATGATTGGATGTAATTGGTTATGATTGGATATGATTGGTTTGTGCGATAAATCCCACCTCTTGTTGACGTGCAAGTTCCACGCATCCGTTTGAATGAACAAATGATGGCATCAATGGAAAGACTAATTTTTATTTTTTTGATGTAATGTAAAGTAATGTTCCTTTAACAAGGAAGATGTGTCAACGTTAAGAGTAATGCACATGAATTTACATTGATTCATAAATAAATAAAAAATGTGCCTCCTCATTTCAGAACACCACTGCACATGTATATGTGTGTGTTTATTCAATCTGAAAATGAACAGCAAACACAAATAGTGCAGCAAGTAGTGAAACCAATAGTGAAAATTGTCTTGTGCAACAAAAATACAAAAAGTACAAATTATTTTCAGAAACTATATAAGAAGTATTTACATATATATATATATATATATATATATATATATATATATATATATATATATATATATATATATATATATATATATATATATATAAAAAAAACGAAACTGTTGGTTGTGCCAGTTATCTCAGTCCCAGTGCGACTCGTGTAGCGACTTTTTTTTACATCTCTACGAGACTTTTTAAAGCATATTTAAAGCAGGGTGACATCCAAGGCCCAGAAGGCAGAGACAAGGGGTTCTTCACAGACCGGGGAAATGATGGAGGGAGTGAGAACAGAGAAGCCGGAGGGAAGCAGAAGCCCGGTGGTGCCAAAGGGGTGGGGGGTCAAGGTACAGCAGTAGACCTGGAAGCTAAATGACGACTGACTAAGGCTGATCCCGATGGACGATGGAACCCGGAGGAGTCCTAGGGCTGGTGAACCACGGTGGAGTTGAGGTAGTGCAGAGTTGGGGGCGGACCCGACGGGCTGACAGGCCGAGGTGGGGACATGGGCCTAGAGGCCTGATGTGAAGCCGAGGACTCAACCTCAATTCGAGCTGGTGGCTGCAAAGCACGCGACAGAGCCGAAGAGCTGCACTGAGTGAACTGAATGACACCAGTGGCACCAGGGAACTAGACAAAACCAACTGAGGAGATCAGAAGAGGAAGATATCCAGATGGGACCAGAACATCCAGGCGGCTGGAGGGGACTTTCCAGAAAAGAGTCGCTTTGAGGGTGGTTTTTCGGGAGGGAACTGGATCTGTAGCCCACAGGTCTATCAGGCAGTCATCTGCTCCTGACTCTGGGATGGACTGAGTAATATGTATAGACTCCATAGCCGGCTCTGGTTCTGTGAGTCGGTGGATGGCTCGCAGACAGGGAGATGGGAACCGCTGTGCCAGAGGATCCACCCCAAATACTCTAGCAGATTGCGGTGTTCAGGGAGGAGGAAAAGGTGCTGGTGAGTCCATTTTTTTTTTTTTTTTCATTCTTTGTTGGTCGGTTCTTCTCTAACAGTTGGTTGTATAAATCACATGACAAAGGGAGTCAGAGATCACAGTCTGTATTACAAAACTCAAGAAAATTATAAATAAACAGCCATGTAAATAGAAATGAGAACCAACAACGGACTGAACCAAACAGGGAGTTTAAATACGAGACCAATATAATGACTGACAGATACAGATAATACACACAATGTCAATAAATCATTCATAATTTATTTATTCTCCCTAATTCTTCTTTTTCATGTTTTAAATTTTTCCTTTCCAAAAAAGCATATTGCTTATGTACATTCAGAAAATATTCTAGTGGCTGTAATTACATGGAAAAATGAGAGGAAACAGCATTTGACCACTGGATTTACCACTGGAGTGTTTCCTCAGCAATGCAACATTGCATATTGAATCAACTCCTGACAAACACATTAATTATTATTTCAGTTATAACTCAGTAAGTCATTTAACCATGTATTGTCTTTGTAAGGCGTTTGACTTTCAAACACATTAATATTATTTTAAATTAATTTCTTTTCATTTTTAGGATGTATTTAAATTATTAGCTTTTCATTAAACTCACAAACCCACTGCAGTTCCATCACAAACCCCAGTTTGTGAAACCCTGACGTAATGTAATGTTTAATGCACTTCATGTTGTAAAAGAATGCAATATATTTTCTTTCTCTTAGTATTTATATATCAATACGGTACAATATTATCCTATTCAATTCAATGTGAGAAGCAATTTCGGTCAAAAGTAATCTAAAAGTAATCAAAGAGTCAGATTATATGACCTAAAATGTGTAATGTAATGGATTACAGTAACTGCAATTATTGTCAAGTAATTTGGAGTCAGTAACGGACTACAATTTGTAAGTAATCTACCCAGCACTGATGGTTAGCATTATATCTCTGACAGTTCAGGAGCAATGGAACACACAAACATGACTGTTTAGAATGCAAAGACACATCCATCTTTCACGTGCTGACATTAACATGTTACTACTGAAGAAGCTAAAGGTTTTTTATGAGCTCTGTTGTTAGTGTGACTTTTCTCGCGCTGTTTCAGATCAGTCCTGACCGCCGGCAGGAACCCCAATAGATTTATGACTGCTCCATTCAGCTCCACGTATAGATGGAGAAACTCATCGCGACCACTTCAGCTTCCCTCACAGGCCAGCCATTCATCAAAACTGGCGTGTGGAAAATACGTTTTATGAGGATGGAGCATATCAGTATTGGTTATTTTAATTGTGGTATTGCACCAGAACAGTCTTTGTAATGGTGGATATTGTGTTTGCACAGAGCTCTGTACATGTTTTCATTTATTTTTTTTTTATTTTTTTTTAATTATATTACATTTTAGTAGCCTGTATATTTTATTTTAACATCATAATTGATAATTGAGGTTTGGGCAGTATGATGTAATAATATAGGCCTATATAGTATACAGCCACATACCGGTCAAAAGTTTAAAATAATTACAATTTTGTAATGCTTTTAAAGCCTTTTATGCTTATCAAGGCTGCAATTATTTGATCAAAAATACAGTAAAAACAAACAAAAAACAAAACAGTAATATTGTGAAATATTATTACCATTTCAGATAACTGTTTTTTATGTGAATATATTGTAAAATGTAATTTATTCCTGTCATGCAAAGTTACATTTCCAGCATCATTACTCCAGTCTTCATTGTCACATGATCGTTCAGAAATTATTCTTATATGTTGATTTGCTGCTCAAGAAACATGCTAATAATAAACAGTTGTGTTAATAAACAGTTGTGCTGCTTGTTATGTTTGTGTAAACTGATATATATATATATTTTTTAATATATATTTTTTAAAATATTTAATATTTTTTATATATTTTATACATTTTATATAAAAATAGTAAATCTGTAAATTTTTCACAATATTTCACAATATTACTGTTTTTACTGTATTTTTGATCAAATAAATGCAGCCATGGTTCTTTAAAAAGACATAGTAAATCTGTCAATTTTTCACAATATTACTGTTTTTACTGTATTTTTGATCAAATGAATGCAGCCATCTTTAAAATGTCTTTTTAAAGAAGTTTTTTACAGAAAAAAAGGCAGCTGAGGTTGCCAAAATAATTCTGTACAAAAATACAACAAACATGTGAACATATACAGAACAACCTGTACATTTTTAAATTGTATTTTAAATTATATGATATAATCATTAAAAACAAGAAATATAATTATTCAAATTAAAAACCATCAATTGTGAAGTGTCACAGAAATTCTGGGAATGTCAGGGACTTTTCACTATAATATTTATTTATATATTTATAATATTTAAATATATTTATAATATTTAATTATAAGATGATTTGTTCCAATTTTTACTTCCAAAAAACTTCCAAAGTATTTAACTGTAAATGAAATGAATTGTAAGGTTGGATCTATTATGTATATATATATATATATATATATATATATATATATATATATATATATATATATATATATTTTTTTTTTTTTTTTTTTATTTTTTTTTTTTTACAGTGTTCATCTTAATCTAAATGGTTTCTTAAAGGATTTATTCTGAAAGTCATATTTACTTTTTTCATCTAATGCAGCTATAATAGAAATTCTCCTGGTAACATTTTGAAAAATTCCATCCTGAAACATTTCACGGATGCAATTTTTGGATAACAGAGGAGCAGAGATTAAAACGGATCCTTTGGTCTCACTGTGTGTTTGTCTGAGCAGGCAAGCTTCAACAAAACTGGGTACAAAAATTCAGCATATCCCATTAAAATCATGTACCATTTGATTATGAACAACATCAGCATGCAGGGCCAACATCTGTAGTGTGGCGGTATGTGTGTGTGTGTGAGAGAGAGAGAGAGAGAGAGAGAGAGAGAGAAAGAGGCCATCACAGAGCATGACTGTTTGACTCAGATAAATGCAGCTCATTCATTTTGACCCCAGGGCTGCAGTAAAAGGGGTTTCTGGGATGCCAGATCCTCGGCTCCAGATCAACACTCTGAACAGCCGCAGTTTTTATGTCAAACCTGTTTGGACACATTTGATTACACTAAATTAAAAAGGCTATAATATAATATTAACAATGAAAATAACATTTATTCATCCATTCTCTGTCTATCTATCTATTTTCAGTCTTTGGTTGGCATCATCACATCTAACCAATTAGAACTAAAAGCAGATTGGCTCCTCCCTCCTTTGGTTAGTGTAATTCTTGCTCATTTCTATATCTCATTCATCATCTTAAACTGGCGTCAGTAACTTCTGTAATTTCCTGGGATTGTAAAGACATGAAAATGTCTCAAATGTTTTTGCAATCATTCATAAACAGAATTATATTCTGATTTAGATGCTGTTGTTTCCCTATACACTGAAAAAATGGTGTAGGATTTACCTTGAACAATTAAATAATTTTCACTTAGAAAATGCTATATTTTACAAATAATTACAAAGAAAAGTCAAGTAACATTGAATTACAGTTTTTCTTGATTGTTTACACACATTTTCTGAAAGCATGCCTCATACTCTCAGAACTCTACACACAAATCAAAACACACACACACAATGGGCAAAACCCCTCAATTCTCCTGCAAAATGAAACTTTACATTCAAAACAATGTTCTTTCTTCTCAAAATGGTATTTTGTGTTCAAATGACACACACAAACCATCATATGAATAGACATTTATAAGAACCAGTTGAACACTGATGTGCTCTATGTAAAACACTATGATGAATGGAAAACACTTCTCCATTCATCATAATGACACTATTGTCTTCTGTAGAGCTGCTTTACATACATGTTGATATTAGTTGATATATTGATAAGATACCAATACCTTCAGTATGGAAGCTTATTTCTGCCATAAAAATAATAATAATAATAATAATAATAATTCTGTCAGGATCACTATTGTCAAAGATGACTGGAATTTAGCATACAGTTTGGATTGGAGGTATGGTTCTGTTCTGGGCAAGAACTCCCTGCCCATCAGGGCTTGACACAGGGCTTGATGATAACCCCCCAAAACAAAACCATATGCTGACAACTCCCCAACCACAAACTGACTGCGAAATCTGAATGCCCCCTCCCCAATCCCCACCCACCCATACACACACAACCTTTTTTCCTTTTTTTTTTTAAACACTGGTACTGGAAAAAAAGTATACTGGAAAGATGGAAACACAAAATAGGAAATTATGGAAAAGGGCAGCATATCCCTCTGAAATAGCAAACTGGGGGCAGCATGCCCCTTATAGGAGCGAAGTAGCAGTGAAGGTGTGCTCCTCTGTTACAAGCATCTGAGAAGAGCAGCATTCACCTTGCAGGAGGAGAGCAGCAGTGAAGGGGTGCTCTTCTTAAAAGCAGCTGAAGAGAGCAGCATACCCATTACAGGAGTAGAGTAGCAGCGAGGGGTACTCTTCTTACAAACAGCTGAAGAGATCAGCCTTTAAAAGCAGTTACCTGTATGAGCTTAAGACAAAAGCATGTGGCCAATACCTCAAATGCTTAAGGAACAAACTGAATAACCATAAGAAACAGATGCCTTAAACAAGCATGTTGCCAATAACCTGATAGCATTCAGCAAAACAGTGGAATACACTTGAAATACACTTGTAGCTGTGTGGAAAATCCTGAAATGATATGAAATTAAATTAATATAAATTAAATTAAATTGAATCAAATTAAATAAAGTTTGTGTAACCAAATAATAACTGGGGGAATATACATATTTAGTGACTTATTTATGAAAAAGCCCTAAATACACTCAGACTCTTATTTTGAAATGTGTATGTTTACTATTGCGGGCTGCTCATTCAGATGAGGGAGATAAAATACATGTTCTTACAACCATTTACAATATTTTACAATACCATTGTTACGACCCGGCTCAAAGTCACAACATAAAGAGGACACTTGACAACATAAGTTTCAATAAAGAAAATATAAATTTATTTCAGGTTAATCAAATAATGTCTAGGGTCAAAATGTTAAAGAATAAAAAAAAAAAAAAAAAAAAAAAAATCAAATAACTGTTGGAAATGGGGTTTGTGGAGTTGTGGAAACAAATGGGAACACCAAAATATCAACCCACTCTTCAAACAAAGACACAGAAACAAAAATGAGAGAGAGTGAACTCAATTCCATGAGCCTCTTAAATAGGAGTGCCACAGGTGCAGCCCATGATCAGCACTGGAGTCCCGCCCATCAAAGAGAAGCCTCTGTCCCTGCAATCTCTCAACAACAAAAAAAAATAAATAAAGGAAAAGGGGGCAGGGCTGTAACAACCATAAAGTAAACTTTGTCAGTATTGAACAGCATTAGTCATATCAGCATAAGCAATCACTTGGCATAAACGTGCACTATAGTATACATTGATTGCGAACCACTTAGAAGCAGTCTGAAACACTGCGTGAGCAGGTACAACATTTGACGTTGAAAAGTGTGGCACATTATAGCATTTTGAAATTTAATCACATCAGCTATCGGAATCTATGTTTTCACAAAATGTGGGAAACACTGAAAGAGTTTAAAAAACAAACTGAGCTTTGCTTTGTGAAGATGTTGAGATTTATGGAGGGTGAAATACAGCCAGCTGTGACATGGATTCTTGATCTCCTTCTTGATATCCTTCCCCTTTCTGTGATGAGTGTAGATCTCATCTGGACATTCTTTCAGATCACTTCCAAATTGAGTAGCTAATAGTCAATGCAGCGAATTAGTGTGTTTGTTCAAGAACATGAACATCCATGTAAATTCGCTAAATTCCAGATTAAACAATTCATAGTGGTCTCACCCGCCGAATTTGCCATTTAATTAGCTCCTGAGAAACGCGATAAAGCTGCTGATAATACTGAATCGACCATATATATAGGAATGCAGTGATATGCGTCATATTCCTATAGGTCAGTGTGGATCAGCTGATGCAAGCTTGACTAACGTGACCTGCCAGAAAGTCTCAGGTTACGCATGTAAACATAGTTCCCTGAGAAGGGGAACAAGATGCTGCGTCCCCTAGAGGGAGAATGGGGAATGCCTCCAGCATGACTGGTGTCTGAAACATGAGTCTAAACACGACAATGAACTTGGCATTGGCAGGCTGAGTTGAGGTGCGGCTGAGAGTATAAAAGGGCACCTGAGAAACGTAATCTACTTCTTGTCTGAAGAAGACGTGCCGGAATACCTGAAGCATGGCAAAGGGATGGAGTGTCTCATTCCCCTTCTCAAGGAACCATGGTTACATGCGTAACCAGAGACGTTTCCTTTCATATGGGAACTCGTGCTGCATCCCCTAGAGGGCGCTATGGGGAACAGTATACCCACGCTGCCATGCTTAAGGGATCAGTGTCTTATTGGCTGAGCTAAGTCAAAGACGCAAATGAGTCCTTACCCCTACACCAGCAACTCATAGACCGGAGCTTCTTAAGAATGGAGGCCTCAACAGGATGCCTCAAAGAGGGAGGAAGCCTAACTACATTCTCTTATTCAGGCCAGTGTCCAAGGAGGCTCACAGAGAGCCTAACACTCAGAGTTAACTGTGCTGTGAAGCTTTGCAGAGTGTAGGCCTAATACAACACTCTCAAATGAAAGGTGGCCTAACAACACCCCACACTAAGGTCAGTAACCAAGGAGACAGCCTAACAACCTAGCATACTACCCCACCACCTAGCCTAGCTCTGGGAGTGGAGGCCTCAATATGAAGGCCTACTACACCCCACACTCAGTACATCTCATAAGGAGGCTCACAGAGAGCCTACAACTCACAGATGCTGTCCTAGTAGAGCTCTGGCGAGCAGAGGCCTCAATGAATGAAACTCTCTGAAGTGAAAGGAGGCCTGACAATGCTCGCAGTAGATGGCCGAGATCTAGGAGTGGAGGCCTCAGCATAACGACGCTCTAAAGCGAGAGGAGGCCAAACCATGCCCCACACATAGGATAACGTACAAGCAGACTCACAGAGAGCCTACAATCTGCCATATTGTGTCCTAGCAGAGCTCTGGCGAGCAGAGGACTGTATAAAGATAACTCTGCGAAGCAAGAGGAGGCCTGACAACATTTGCAGTAGATGGCCAAGCTCTAGGAGTGGAGGCCTCAACATGATGACTATCTAAGTGAGAGGAGGCCTAACTACACCCCACGTATAGGATACCATGTAAGGAGGCTCACTGAGAGCTTACAACTCACAGATGCTATCCTAGCAGAGCTCTGGTGAGTGGAGGCCTCTATGAAGACAGTAGATGGCCAAGCTCTAGGAGCGGAGGCCTCAACATGACAACTCTCTGAAGTGAGAGGAGGCCTAAGTACGCCCCATGCATAGGATGCCTTAATCCCGCCTCACTGAAATGGTGGTCGCGGGACCTGACTGCGGGGTGCAGGCGCTCAACTCTCTCAACATAGTGCATCGCTTTCTCGAAGAGAAGACAGCATTCCACCCAAACATGTGATCCGCATCCCTCAAGAAGAGGAATAGAATAGAAAATAGAATAGAAAATGCCACAACATTTTCTACCACAGAAAATATTAATGTTTTAAAAAAGTCATATCTTTAACACAGAGATACAATGTATTGTATCTCTATATAAAATATGAATATATTCCAGGCTACAACACATTAAAAGCATAAATGCATTAACACCAAATATGAGGTCAAAGCATACAGGTTTCCAGAAACAGCAACAACTTTTGCACATACAACTGCCTTAAGAACAAATAGTACATATTTTTTAATATATTGCAAATGTGTTTAACAATATTAAAATGGCATTATACGGCAAGGCTCTATTATTATTATTATTATTATTATTATTATTATTATTGAATTAGCTAATATTTTAAAGTTTACTGAACATATCTACACATAAGAAAAAGACATAGCTTTTTCCTTAATTCATCCAGGCTATAAAGCTCTTAAATTCTACTTTGTAGTTGCACTAATGCAAAGTTATCATGGTTATTGCATAGAATCCAGAATTTAACTGTAAGATCAAGACACTGGCAAAAACCAAGCTCCTCATTACCATGGTTTTATGGTTTCTAACAGCAACAACATTACTAATAATAAACTATGGTATTTTAATGAAAAACATTTTAAAGGGGTCATGAATTGCATTGTTTTATTGTTTTATAATGTTTTCTGGGTTGCACTTATAATGTCAGTAAGCTTTTTACATCCAAAATTGTCATAATTTAGAAATAAAAGGCATTTTTGCTACCCTGATTTTAGTCCTCTGATTTGAACGCTCTGTTTTAAGAGGTGTGTCTGCTGTGAGACTTCAATGTAAATGCCCACTACTGTGATTGGCTAACATCTTTCCATTTGAAATAGCCAAGTATTAGCTACTCTTTCTTTTAGAGCATTTTTACTATTACGGCTCTCAAGGTTAACTAATCATGAAAAGTGTTGCATTACATTTAGATCTATGGCATTATATTTAGATTGTGGCATGAAAGGTTGCAGTGATGAACATTGTAGCCAATCACAGACATGTTGTTGAGCGCATGAAAGCAGTGATCTCGTCATTGCAACTCAACTTCTGTACACTAACAAATGCTTTCATCATCACTAACAGTGCAAACACGATATAACTAAGAGATATGGAGCTGTTTGATTGACAGCTCCAAATCCAAATGAGACCAGCGACTTGCACTGATTATCGCTTTAATAGAGCGGCAAAAGCATCAAGCGGGTTCGTCAGCACTGTGCGGGAAATGATCCAGCTGCTCACAGACTGTGACTACTGGATGTGCAAAGTTTAATCGCATAGTGCTGTTTCATCTCTTGGCTTTTGGTCTTTGACTTTGTTTCCCAGGTGCTCCACTAAATAACAGCGCTTAATATATGGGGGCGTGGTGGGGTTTTGGCAATCAGCCCACCGGGAAAAATTCAGGTGCTCCCAATGGCCAGTCAATCTCAGGCATCCTCCTAGCTCGGGCCCTGGGGCTTCAGTCCCACCTAACCATATTGTTAATGTGGCCCTGACTATAGGACAGAAAAGACGATGTTTTGAGTTGTATATAGAAGTTCTGGACTGTCTTATCTCCATACCTTCAGCACATTTGGCCTGCACGTCCTCCAGGTTGCCAGAGCAGCACTGGCAGTGGCAGCACTTCGATTCAGGTTGCCAGGTCAGTCTCAGAGTGCTGTTCTGAGGTCTGGAGAGCTTTCACACAGTCTGTCCAAACGGACCTGAGCGACCACCGGCTGAATGTGCTGAGGGAGGCAGTGCCAGCTCTGGCTGGCAGACGGCAAAAGGACTACAGCTGTGGAGTGATTACATTTTCTTTCAAACAATGTTCGCTTACAGCTGAAATCCACGACATGGGAAACACTCGTATGTGCGAGACATCTGCTAATCGAGCTTCCTCTTTAGTTTTGAATCTGGGTAAGACATTAAATTCAGGAAAAAGGTAGTGAAGAGATGAATGTTTAACTGAAGTTTTTTTTTTTTTTTTTTTTTTTAAATAGTATTTTTCTATAAGTGTATGAATTGGAAAATAGGTTTATTTTCTTTCTTTCTTTTTTAAAACCCTATCTTGTTGTTCTTTGTCCTATTTAATATCCATAAAAATCTGATACAGCATCTTCCCTATGACTGCTCTTGATATTAATTAATTAATTTATTATCTGTGGTGTTTTTTTGTTTTTTTCTCTCTCTTTTTTTTACCCCATGGCCAAATACCATCACAGAAAAGGTCAACATATACATTCGACAGTAGAATGAAAGTCACGTGGGTTTAAATAACTTATCCATTGTAAAATGTGCTTTAATATGAATCACTAGCCAATTTACTCCACTGTTCTTTCAAATATCTTATTTCTAATGTATACCGAAAAAGAACATTTGCCTCATAGTATGCTGAGAAGAGTATGCTGTGTGTGCGTGTTAAATGGCCTTTCACAGCAAATAGAAACATATAACGTGTACACATGAATGATGTCTCACTGGAGGAAAATCTAGTGTTTTAGTCCACTGTCTGTTCCTAATAGCCCCTCGACCTGCTGACGTATCGATTTCTCTCTGGTGTAAATTGACAGAAGTTCATAGTCTTATCTCACGTTTGTATTTGGAGTAAGTGGGGCAGAATAAAACACAGACCATGTAAAAATTCCCCTCCGGGCAAAAATTCATTATGAATATCATGGGTTGCCACAACAAGCAATTCCATTGGATGGCTCAGACTTGTGCTACAAGGTCATTGGATCAGCTCTGATGGAGTGTTTCAGGTTCAAACCAAATGGGTTATTTTGAAAGTGGTCATCAATTCTGAGCATATGAGCATATGAGCATCTGATCGGCCTCAGGTGAATGTTTGGATGCATGTGAGAGACAATCTCTTACCTGTTACGATCAGGCTTAGACACCAGAAATGAGATTGAAATGAGATGTTTTTCACAGGCATTTTTCCCCCCAGCTGTGCCAACTATTGGCTCATTGGTGTTTTAACCCTTTGATGCATAACATGGGTCAAAAATGACCCGGCTGAGTTTTTATTTTCTATATCTATATATCTATAGCAAGAAATTAATTTCATCATTCAGTATTCCAGGTATTCCTCAATTAACTTCTTTTTGATCATCACAAATCCTCATTTTATTTATTTTTTCTTACTTTTTGAATAAAAATCATTTTTCTATCACTACCCTTCTAATGCGCAACATGGGTAAAAAATGACCCGTATTCATTTCCTATGTAATTTCAATCATGGTTGAGTGTTTCTTTGCTAAATCTATAAAAGAAATGTATTTTATCATTCATTTATTCCAGGTATTCCTTAAATATCTTGTTTTTGTTTGTCAAAAATCATGATGTTCATTTTTTCTTTTTTACTTTATAAACAAACACAGTTTTTGTATGTCTACATCAATTTTACACACATGGTTATTTCAATCATGACTGAGTGTTTCTTCACTGAATCTTTGAAAGAAATGTATTTTGTCATTCATTTATTCCAGGTATTCATTAAATATCTTGTTTTTGATTTTCTACAAATAATTGTTTATTTTTTCTTTCTTACTTTATAAACAAACACAGTTTCTACATCAATTTTACACACATGGGTCAAAAAAGACCCATATAGAAATCTTTAATATTTGCAAATTTTTGCAAGTAGGAACATATTTACTGCAGACAACTGTTCATCTGCCACACATTTCACATCTTAACAAGGCTACTTTTGTATATTTGATGGATGCAAGTCTTATTATATTTAATATATTAGGCTATATATTTCATACTTTTTTGTCATAAATCAATGCAATTGGTCACCCTTTAAATCTGTCAGTGTTCCTGAAAAGTAACAGTTTTGGACATATACAACATGAGTCTAAAGTGACCTGAATGAGTTATTATTTTCTATATCTCATATATTACAATAAATTAATTTCATCATTCATTATTCCAGGTATTACTCAAACAAATCCTTATTTAAATATTTCCTTTCTTTTTGAATGAAATATTTTTTGTGTTATTATCTTTCTAAAGGCCAAAGTATACTTCGCGTTTTATGCGTATGTGAGGGTCAGCATACAGATTTTTGTAACTTTTTATAATTTCCACCAGATTTCTGTAACTGTGTATGTGCAACCTGCACATACACATTTCAATTGTGTTCGACTGTTCGCAAAGTATACTTTCAACTTTTTTTTACAGTGATGTCATCATCCACCTCAGTTCTGTTGAGGACCAGATGCTAACACTCTAGATAAAGAAAATCAAAAGCACAAGAATATTCAAATATTCAAATTCAAATACACTTATTATATATTTTCACTGTTGGACAGAAACCTTGTTCAAAACTGTTACTTTTTAGGAACACTGATAGATGTAAAAGGTGACCAGTAGCATTGGTTTATGACAAAAAATAAAGATTATGAAATACAATATATAGCCTATTATATGAAATATAATATGACTTTCATCCATCAAATATACAAAAGCAGCCATGTTGAGATGTGAAATGTGTGGCGGATGAATAGTTGTCTGCAGTAAATATGTTCCTACTTGCAAAAATTTGCAAAGGTTTCTAATATGGGTAATTTTTGACCCATGTGTGTAAAATTGATGTAGAAATACAAAAGTTATGATTTGTGAAAATCAAAAACAAGATATTTAAGGAATACCTGGAATAAATAAATGACAAATTACATTTCTTTCAAAGATTCAGTGAAGAAACACTCAGTCATGATTGAAATAACATAGGAAATGAATACGGGTCATTTTTGACCCATGTGTGTAAAATTGATGTAGACATACAAAAACTGTGTTTGTTTATAAAGTAAGAAAGAAAAAATGAACATAATGATTTTTGACAATCAAAAACAAGATATTTATGGAATACCTGAAATAAATGAATGATAAAATACATTTCTTTCAAAGATTCAGCAAAGAAACACTCAACCATGATTGAAATTACATAGGAAATGAATACGGGTCATTTTTGACCCATGTTGCGCATTAGAAGGGGTTTTCATAGCTTGCGCATCAAAGGGTTAAGAAAAAGCATCTGAGACAAAGCTGATTCAACATAACTCTTGATTAATTACATAACTTATAAATATAACAACAATATTTGAAGAGTTTGGTTCCAAAATGCGATAAACGCCATTTTCAAAAAATTGAGTTTCTGCCAAAATCAGTATTGTATCTGGTCGGTATTGAAAAGTCATTTATTAATTTTGCGCAAAATGCGATATCCGTCGTGTTATTCTGTCAGGTTTTCTCCCTTTCTTTCCAAAACGTGACAAACGCCAGTCTCCTTTTTCTGCAGAACGCGATATATCTGCTCTCAACCAATCACAGCGCACCATTCCATGCACTGTAAACATTGAAGGCTTTTTAAAAAGTTGTTTTTAATACCAATATACTCTGCAGATGTGTTTATTTAACCGTGCAGTGGCGCCAGATACTCTTTAATCGGTAATAACAAATAATTTATAACATTAACAAGATGACCCGTTGAATTCATTTTGGGAGCAACAGCTGAATGTATTTTTAGTAAAATGTCTGTATATAAGATAAATATTGGCAAAGTTTAGACTCTGTCATATATGTGAATCAGCTTACTTTGTTGTGTATTTTCAATTTGAAAAATAACTTTTATATTGATGGATTAATTGCATTTTGAAAAAAAAAGTGTCATAGATTTATTGCATTTTGGGGAAAAAAAATAATGTTTTTATAATAAACTTTTTAAAATCAAAATATAGATTTGAATTTTTAATGTTTTTATAACCAAAAGATGCCATGTGAAATTTTGAAACCGAAAATAGTGGTTTTCATCTTGCTACTTTCTTGGTAAAGAAAATGCCTTTTTACTCAAATTAATCAAAATGGAGTTATTGCGTTTTGGAACCAAACTCTTCATTTATGTTTTGATAAATGAAAGTAAGTATCACGGAAGAACAGTAATGTAAAAAGCAGAATTTAAAAGATACACACAGTTGAGGTAGGTAGGCCTACTGTTTTTGAAAAAAATACTCTAGCTCTTTGACTTTGAATTTGAACTTTGCTTTTACTTCAGTATCATAGTCAGCTCCCGATGTGATGTCATTCATTATGCACAAATTCAAAGTATACAGTCTGGACGGGTCGACAGCGCTTGCGCTCTTTTAAACTCATAAACCGGCAAATGATCAATCCAGAAATAACGCCGGACAGAACACGTTTACTTTTAGAATACATTACAATCAATCCAAAAGAGATGCTGACAACTCGAACACCTACATTAAGAACTGCACTTCTTTGCATGTCTGTTTAGCCTTTGGCTTTGCACCCCACAAATGATGTTCATTTCAGTGCAATCATAATACACTGACTTAAAGTCTGTCAGCTGCAGAAAAGTTACATTTTCGTACCTTTTTTCATATATTCAGAAGGTGGGACCCACTTTGATACGGTGACAATAGTTGGTTTCATTACAGGTGAGAGTCACTGTTAATTCATATCCAATGGAAAAAGAGCTATGGGGATGTTATGCTAATGGAGGCCCCTCCTCCATGCCTGAGGCCCTAGGCAACTGCCTGCTCTGCCTATAGGTAGCGCTGGCCCTGGAGTCATGGGTGTGCTTTTGGGCGTAATGTGCAATAAACCAACCAGAGTCTCGTGTCCCATTCCCTTTAAAAGCCAGTTGCGTTCTCACCATGGATTTACATGACGGAATTTGCAAGCGGAATAACTGAATGCTTCTATAGTGAGGAAATGGACCTGCTCATGCACAAGGTTAAAGGGTTAGTTCACCCAAAAATGAAAATTCTGTCATTTTTTACTTACCGTCATGCCGTTCCACACCCGTAAGACCTTCGTTAATCTTCGGAACACAAATTACGATATTTTAGTTGAAATCTGATGGCTCCGTGAGGCCTCCATAGGGAGCAATGACACATCCTCTCTCAAGATCCATAAAGGTACTAAAAACATATTTAAATCAGTTCATGTGAGTACAGTGGTTCAATATTAATATTATAAAGTGACGAGAATATTTTTGGAGCGCCAAAAAAAACAAAATAACGACTTATTTAGTGATGGCCGATTTAAAAAAACTGCTTCAGGAAGCATCAGAGCACAAATGAATCAGTGTGTCGAATCTGCTGTTCGGAGCGCCAAAGTCACGTGATTTCAGCCGTTGGCAGTTTGACACGCGATCTGAATCATGACTGAATAACACTTAACAAAACAAATACTGCACAATTGACTTTAGACCGGGTTTCAGTTGGTCAATGGCGCAGTCTATTTCAGTTGCCTCAAAATAGTACCGTGCCAACAATGCGCCTGAACACACCTTGTTTTTAGACCAGTACACCCTTGAGCGCACAAATGGGTGCAAATGCATTTGCTATTTATACAACGTGGCGCAGGACGTGAAAATTATATCTGCACCGGGCTGAAACTACGTGTGCTAAAATAAAACCCCACCCTCTATTCAATACTCCATTTCACTTGGAAATACATCACAACACTAAAGTAAAGTTCAACTTCCGGTTCACGCAGATCTTAAACTAACTCAGTTCAATTATGGACAATGGTTCCACATAATGGAAACATGTTATCTCTACTCAAATACTTAATGTATGATGAACTTAACTGAACTGAGTAAACTTAAAAATGTCTAAATAACTTGTTTCAATTGTGTTCATCCTATCTGAAAAATTTTAGTAGAAATAACATATTTCAGTCACATATGAATCACTGTCCGTGATTTAATTGAGTTAATTTAAAGGGGGCCTATTATGTCCCTTTTTACAAGATGTAATTTAAGTCTCAGGTGTCCCCAGTATGTGTCTGTGAAGTTTCAGCTTAAAATACCTCACAGATCATTTATTATACCATGTTGTAAATACCCCTTTTTGAGTGCTAGCAAAAACATGCTGTTTTTGTGCATGTGTCTTTAAATGAAAATGAGCTGCAGCTCCCCGCCCCCTATCCAGAATAGCGTTTATCATCTATATTGCGATGACACTCAGGGACATTGCAGTTCTTCTTCATCATGAAAGTTTATCATCTGCATGCGTTTTAAAGCTATATTAGTTTAAACTTCTAATTTATTGTTTTCCGAGCGCACACATATGAAGCACACACACAGAAAGCTGGCTGTCAGACGTAAATATTAAACTACATTTTCTTTCATGTTTTATTGTGCTTAAACCTGTCAAATACACACAAAGTTGTCAAAAACACACAAAGTTCACTCTAACATCCAACAACAAAACACCTGAATTGCTTTCCAGACATTCTGTTTAGTGTGATAAAATGTACAAATAATACAAAAACTAATTCATTATCTCATCCGTAAACATGATTGGTGAATTCCATACATCTTTGCATTGTGAAAAGGACATCTCCCATCATTCCACTCTCCTTCATAGCATCATCAAGCTTTGGCTTTATTAATGTTTTAAAATTCGATCTCTGGTGGCAAAAACATACATAGTGTGCCTTTAAGACTGTTACTGTACCAATAAAATTTCTCCAACATCAACAAAAGCCACCTTTACACTGCTAAAGTGGAATAGAAGCTGCATATGACATTGCATTTGTGTGGCATATATGTATTTACACAACAACTGCATAATGTATATAGTCTATATTGTTGATTATTGCTCTTGATATTGTAAAACTACACGTCATAATGTGGCTACAAGCTAAAAGTTTATATATTATTTAATTGATTTTTATGCATCACATAATCAAGACATCCCATTGGTTATTTTAATAGAACAAAACGGATATTCAAACTGGGAATAAATTATATACAGAAAGGGAGCAAAGAATGTTCCCCATCACTGAAGCCTTTGGCGGTGACTAATTTAAATTCCTCTTATTGGTCATTGCATTCATGTGCTCAACTGAAACATTTGTGATTGGTTATAATACTCAACACTGCATAACGCATTAAAATACTGTATGATGCTACATGAGCAGGTCGAAATGTAATGTCACAATCAAAACTTTTCATTCATTTTCACATTTCACTTTAATCGCAACAGCCATAATAGTATTTGTTTTTTTGCCCACTTAATTTTGGGGGGCATTTTGTTTATCTTGGTGGAACTTTTGCCTGATCCCCCCATTAATTTACGACCCTGCTTCAGCGGCAGATTTACTTTGGCAAAGTGTAAAAGCTTCAGCTTAGCCATTAAGTCCATTTCTGGCTCTGATTTTGAGCTTCAACTGAAGAATCAGATTTTCCTGTGTTTCATAAAAGAGGCTTTAGATTAATTGCCTGCAAACGAAGTTGAGGTTTGAGCCAAACTGCCAACTAGAAACCTGTCTCGCTGTCCATGTCTGTCTGTCTCTCAGGTGAGGTCGCTGAGGGTTGTCTGGGTCGTCGAGGTCCAGTGCCGCTGTCTCTCTCTCTCCTGTCGTCTGCTCCTCCCTCCATCCCAAGAGTGACACAACAAGTTAGTGGTGTAATAAATCACAGTGCGGCTGGCCGCTCTCATCTTTGATATAATTAATAGGTGCTAAGAGAACGTAACAGCCTGTAATTTGCAGATGCCATTTTGAGGAGGCTGTCAGAAAGCTTCTCCTCCGCCTTGCTGCTTTATTTTTGAGGAAAAAGAGCAGAGCAGTGTTAAAATGCTCAAAGTTAAATATCATTATTTTTGCAAGTAGATAAATCTGCAAATAAAGACCTTTTGAACAGTAAACAGGAAACTAGATTTGTATGCTTTCTAAAGAATATATGAGTAGTGTTTGAATGTGGAAAACTGTTGCTAAAATGTTGTTTACAATGTGGTTACAAGGTATTACTTCGCAGTTGCTCAGTAGTTTTTAACACATTGCTTTGTTCTAGGACAGGAGTGTCCAGTCCTGCTCCTCAGAGCCTTCTTTTCGTTTTGCTTCAGCACACCTGCCTGGATGTTTCCAATGATCCCCAAGATCTTGAATTCCTGGTTCAGGTATGTTTCACTATGGCTGGAGGCTGGATCTAAAGTCTGCAGGATAGTAGCCCATAGGAACAGGACTGGACACCAATGGTGTGTCGGGACTCGGGAGTGATTTCCCTCCTGCAGATCATGGCACTAGAAATGCTAAGGTCATGGGTTGACAAAATTATTCTTTGAATGCAATTTAACTCAGCTAACAAAAATAACAAATGTCTAACTAAAATGTTCCAGGAAGAAAAAAAAAAAAAAAAAAAATCCTTGTGTAATGTTTTTGTGTGAACATTATTTAAGACCAGATTACTTTGAACGAACATTCTATTAACATTACTGGAAGAATGTCACTGTTGGACAATGTTACTGTTAGACAATGTTACTTTAGAGATATTTTAATGGTTTATAAACTTTTTAATGTCACATTTTGTCATATTTGCGTTATTTTATTTTTCTTATATTGATTTTCTTTTTTTCTTTTTTTCTTTTTTTTTTTGAGAAGGCACTGTCTCCCTTGCCTCCTCAGAGGAAACACCCCTGGTCTGACGTCAGAAAGTCCAGAATGAGACTCTTTTACTGCTTAATATCAGTACTTGCTCTTTTTGGATTATGGGGTTTTGAGTTCTGAAAGGTCTTAAAGTTGGTGTGAAATGGAAGAAGTACTTATCTTTTCTTCCCTATTGTAATATATCTGAGTGAAACAGCTTCTGGAACAAGAACAAATAGGACGGGACTTGATTATGTCCATGTTGAATGATTGTTGTTTGCTATTGATGGATCTCCTGTGAGTGACAGGACCATGCTAGTAAACATGTCATCAGAAAAAAAGATGTCGCTGCAAGAGGGAGGCAAAGTTATTTTGATTAAAGATTGCGAACACATAAATTTAACAAAATAATGATGTGCACAAGTAAATCATCTATAGTAAACATTGCAATATTCCATTTAAAACAAACAAACAAACAAATAAAACAACTAATTGTCAATTTTGATTTCATGGAGACTTTAAGAGATCAAGAGCTCCCCCTTTCTATCTTCACACACAGAAGTCAAAACTTCAGCTTAGATTGTTCACTTCAGCAACTCCTCCATGTTCACTGTGTATTTGTGGCATCCACCCATCTACAGTGTTCTCCTGCGGGGTTAATGCTGTTCTGAGCCCATGATTGTGCATCTCGCTGTTTTTAATTGTGCTAATAAGCACATATTCACTTCCGCTCCTACTCTTCTAATTATGAAAAATATAATCTGTAAACCTGTCCGCCTGTCTGTGTCTAAACCTCTGAAAGTACTCTGTGAGGATGTTGACGTGTGTGGGTTAAACTTCTGCCCGGGGTCTTTACATGAGGCCAACAGCTCTGAGATTATAATTAAAATCTGCAGGGATTTAATTTTAATGTTCTCAGTGAATTTCTTGGACCTACACAACCACAAACCAACAAAACACAACCAAGAAAGAGGAGGAAAAAAAAAAAAAAAAAAAACCTTATTGAGAAAATGAACTTCTCATCTAATTTTCTCAAGGCCATTAGCGAAGTATTCACTTTCTTTTATTCATATATATATATATATATATATATATATATATATATATATATATATATATATATATATATATTGTTACGTCCCCTGGCGTGATTAAGGTGTATGGGGAATAACATTAACTGAGCTCCAGAGCTCTAAAGGCAAACAACAGGTGTTTACATAAAAAGGAAACACAAAAGAAAACAAAAAGAAATTAACACAGACAGGGAAAAAGAAGGAGGGAAATGGACTGCAATCAAAGAAAAGAAATTATCAAAACATAACACTCTAACTTAGGTACCAATACTAAACTACTGGTATTTTCTAATACTTTATTAGAAAAATAAAAGAAAAGAAAAATCTTCAGTATCCAAGGATACCCTAATATAAACTACACTCACTAAGAATAAAAAAATACAACAGGTGACGCACGCAACTTACCTAGTGGGTCTATACATACACTCATTGACTGTGTGATGTATAATGTATATCACGTGATATCCTAACCTTTCCTCTCCTTCTCTCCCCATATACATACAGACCTCCCAAATGATGTTCAAAATGAATGGGGATAGAATTGAGATATTAGGTCATATCCGAGACTCATGAAAATAATACACAGAGTCGGAACCAACAATACCCAAAGCTAACAGCGACTCAATCACAAAATCCAAAGAGTAACCACAGACAACGAACAAAGGCATCTCTCATCAGTGTCTTCCTTTTAAAGATCCTGGTATCCACCGGTTGGAACGAAACGGAGATGGTGTCATCGCCTCGATGATGATTGGCAGGGAGCAGAACCAATGGCGCCGATCTAAGAAAGGGAAAGTAAAAATGAATATAAATGTGTATATATATATATATATATATATATATATATATATATATATATATATATATATATATATATATATATATATATATATATATATTTATATTAATTTTTACTTATAATCATGTGAAAAACCATGGGTGACAAAGTTATGATTCAACTGCCTGTAGATCCACTTTTAGCAGCAACAACTTGAAGTAATAATTTTCTGTATGACTTTATCAGTCTCTCACATCATTCTGGAGGAATTTTGGCCCGCTCTTCTTTACAGCGTTGCTTCAGTTTATTGAGATTTGTGGACATTTGATAATGCACAGCTCTCGCCACAGCATTTCAGTCAGGATGAGGTTTTGGACTTGACTGGGCCATTGCAACACCTTGATTCTTTACTTTTTCAGTCATTCTGCTGTAGATGTGCTGGTGATCTTGGGATCACTGCCCTGTTGCATGACCCAATTTTGACCAAGCTTTAGCTGTCGGACGGATGGCCTCACATTTGACACCAGAATACTTGGAAATACAGAGGAGTTCATGGTCTACTCAATGACTGTGAGGTGCCCAGGTCCTGTGGTTACAAAACAAGTCCAAAATCATCACCCCTCCACCAGCATGCTTGACTTTTGGTATGAGTTGTTTGTGCTGATATGCACTTTTGGTTTTCACCAAACTTGGCACTTTGGTTGCATCTGTCCAAAGGACATTATTTTAGAGGTCTTATGGTTTGTTCAGAAGCAACTTTGCAAACCTAAGCTGTGCTGCCATGTTTTTTTAGAGAGAAGAGGCTTTCTCCTGGAAACCCTTCCAAACACACCATACTTGACCCGTCGTTTTCTAATTGTACTGTCTTGAAATGAAAGCTCTAGTGTAAGTTCTGCCAGGAAGACTCAATGTTATGTCACCTATTAGTTTAGAGCTACCCAATCATTATCTTACACTTGGATTATAAAAGATTGCAGACACATATCTGAGTCCGCAGATGCTGATGCCAACCTTCACCTTCATCCTCCCCACCACCACCAGGATGGTCCCTGTCCATACCTCCCAGGGGGTTGGCTACGCCCCTGCCTTCATCTTCAGGCAGGAAATACAGAGTCCGCAATCCTTTAGAATGTGAGCTAAGGATGGGGCCTACGTCAAAGAACTTTATTTTACAATATTTTGCTTGCTGATTGTTAATATAGATCATTGTTACATTATCTTGCCTCCCGAGTCTTTCTGGTAGAACTTTATCATTTAACATGTTAACTGAGGCCTGTAGATTCTGAGGGTAGTTCTTTGGTTGTCTGCAAATTCTCTGAGCATTACACGTTCTGACCTTGGGGTGCATTTGCTGGGATGTCCACTTTTGTGAAGACTGGCGTCTGTTTTGAATGTCTTCCACTTGTGAATAATCTTCCTCACTGTAGGATGATGGACTTCGAAATGTTTGGAAATGGCCTTGTAGTCCTTCCCAGATTGATGGCAGCAACAATTGCTTCTCTAAGATCATTGCTGATGTCTTTCCTCCTTGGCATTGTGTTAACACACATCAGAAGGCTCCAGACGCTCAAACTGCCAGAACTTCATTTTTTATAGAGGTGATTACATTTGCTGATGATCGATTAATCAAAGACATTTGATTAGCAGTGCCTGACTGCTACTTACACTCTTAATTCCTATGTTAACAGTAAGGGTGTCCTAAGTTTGTCAGCCATGGCTTTTCCATTTTGGCTTTATTTTTGCTAAACAAATAATGACACAGTGTGATATGTCATGTGTGGGACCAGATGATTTTTTATTATTCCCTGATACAGAAAACCATGGAATTCAATAGGGTGTCCTAACTTTTTCACATGACTGTACATGTTTTTAAACCATTCACTTGCAATGAGACACAACAGAGAACACAGTTATGTGAAGTGAATCTCCTGTCTGTGTGACACACACAGACTCATGCGAACAGAAAGCTGCTTCAGACAGCGCTTGAAAGGACAAAAACACACAAAATTATGCCAAAATACAAAATCTGTAGAGTGTCCTCGCAGGCACAGTTAAACGAGTTAAATGAAGTCTTAAATGAATGTAAAGAGTGCATTTAAAAAATGGGATGTGTGTCACATCATGTGCAGCAGCGGCAGATCTTAAAGTGACAGCAACCTATTAAACCTGATGCTGTGATGTCATTAACGTTAATCAAAGAACAAAAGAAAAAGAAAAAATCACTCACTGCTGATATATTAACCTGTTAACTGTCACGGGCCCACCGGTGGGCCCACAGCCATTACATATTTAAAACAGTAATATTCTATACTAAACCTAAACTAATCTTGACAAACTAATATCATTTGAAAGCAGAATTTATTTCCATATTTGGTGATGTCAAAATAAATTACAGAAGAGCAGTAATTTATCAATTTGCAACAAGCATATTTTCATACTCATAAGGCACATTCAGACCTTTATTTTGAAATAGTGATGAACATGAAAAATCATTAAAGACTGGTTGAAACATGTTTGTTTTCATGCCAAGAGTTCAAAAGATAACATCCATTTAATTTTTTGAGAAAAAAGGTCTGAAAATGTTTTAATAGGATTGTGGCGGCGATCTATAACCCAAATACATGTTGTTTTTATGTTTATTAGAGGCTAAATTCATATCAAATTCTGCCAAACTTCCCATACTGCTTCTATATAGGACGTCTACTTCATAAATTGTATGAAAATAATGGAAATATATGGTTCAGATCACTCAAACCATATGGAAATGGAGGCGCCTTTATATGGTCAGTAATGGAGCTTGAATGTCATCTAGTGAAAAAGTGTGGTACTGCGCCCAAACAAAATCTTACTGAAAGCTCATTTTTTGAGATATCAACCTGAAATTTGAAACACAATTTGTTCAAAATTTTGGCTTTGATTTCACTGCAGTTTTAGAGTAAAACTGGTTCTGTAAAATATATATTTTATATAAAATATTAAATATTATATTTTTACATTTTACATTTTCATAAACTTAAACTTATATAACTTTTTTCCTTTTTCACTTACATAAGTTCACTTCTACAATAATCTGCCAAATTTCATCTTTAAAACAAGACCAGCCTTATGTCTATACTCCAAAGTATTCTTGAATTACAACCATTTAAGTTTGGATAGTGCATTTTCTTGTCTAAAAAAAAAAGTGGGGGTGACAGTTAACAGGTTAAAGGACACGGGTAAATTACATTTATTATAATGGGTTTATATGAAGATTGTTTTAAGTTTATTTAAATTAAATAAACTTAGCACCTTAAGGCCACGACCTCCAGGGTAAGAACCTCCCTAGGGTAAGAACCTCCCTACTAAGTGGAGATTCTTCTGTGCCCATAGGATAAGACAGTTCGCCATTCTGTGCAGAGGGCAAGAACTGATACCTCGTTGGTTGTTTATAAAAGCAACCACCGTCCTGTTGTCCAAGCAGACCAGGACATGATGACCCCTGAGTTCTGTCAGGAATACCAGAATTACTGCCAACATTTCTAGATGGTTGATGTGCCATTTCAATCATCTGTCATAACCACTTTCCTCCTGGAAAGCAAGTCCACCATTTTCCCGTTCTGATAAGAGCAGGATGATTTCCAAGGGACCAAGGCCTGGCCTTACATGCCCGGAGTCGAGTGGCAAATGGTTTAAGCACTACAGGCTGCATCTCATGCTGAAGCGGGAGAACTGTGCCTGTTAGAGCATTGAGAGGAGGAGAAATGCTTTTTTCATGTGGATGTAAATATTTTGTTAGGTTTGCCATAACAGCGAGAAGGGGTTTGGGTGTGCAGAATTATGGGGCGGGCCCAGAACCAGCATCAAAAACATCATCTCCAGTGACCTGAGCTGAAGAGGGGACTGGAAGATGGACACACACTGAGGGTGGTCTGACCTCGGTGGACTTAACCCTTTCCTTCTCCGTCCTGAGGCATCAGGACTGCTTCTCCTTAATCCCAGTGAGATTGAGCTATAAGTGGCATTTCGGCACTACTAGGCTGGCCATAGCGTGGCCTGATGGCTTGATCAGGGGGCTTTGGTAGCGTGCAGGGCCAAGTTCATGGCGCTGTATAACTCTTTGAACAGGGCGACAGGGTCAGGTCCAGACTCATCCATGTTATGAAGAAGCTAGGCCTGATAAACTTGAAGCACCGTCATTGTATGTAGTGCAGAGGTGGCCTTAGAGGAAGCGGCCTGCGAGCGTAGCGAGGCAAAACTTGTGCTCTTGCAGTGAGAACATCCGCCTTTGATGAACTCAGCTTGGCGAGGACGTGGCCCGCTCAGAGGTGCAGTGTTTTAAAAACAAACAGCGGTGAAAATATGCTTTTGTACAGTGAAATATGCTCTATGAGTCTCACCTGAGAGTAGCAGGGGAGAAGCGTCATCCTCAGCTTCCGAGTTGTCAGCGCTGTTCTCAGCTGCAGAGCTGTCAGCGCCATTTTCGTTCTCGCAGTGCGAGCAGCTGGTCTCACTGAGTGCAGCCACACCGTGGGCGCTTCCCAGGCAAGTGATGCATTCAGGGTGCCTGTCCAAGCTACAGTCAGGACACAACATTTTGCATCAAACATCACTGCTCTTTTAGACAGATATTGCTCTTTCTGTTCTTTCACCGGAAAGCTGCATGGTCAAGTGCCATGTCAGCTGCAAGGTATGAGCTGCAAGGCGCCGTTGTTCTGCTGCAGAGGCTTGCTTTGACACAGAGTAGAGAGGCTTCTGTGTTGTCTTCAGAGTCCCCACTGAAGGAGAAAGATTCTGATGATACAGCATTTCTGCATGACTTGTATAGACGAGATGAAATGTCATTTTGTCTGTGCAAGTGCACAGATGTGAACCAATCAGGCTTCAGGATACTGATAAAAAGGAGTTTTCCCCATGCGAGTCAACCGTATTGAAAGGGAACATTAATTACTGAATGAGATTAGCCTCATTAAGAATGATTAACTAAATATGAGTATGTTTACACAACAAAAACAACTGCTAAAAACAGAAAAGTTTTACTTTGCGTACTTTGTACAGATGACAACATTGTCAAAGTGATCCCCGTTTACACGAATCCAGCGAATCCAGCCAATCCAGCCAATGTTGCCTATAGACTGAACACGTAATACATGTGCATGACGTCACCATTTTCACTAATTAGCGGGGGGGTTTGTGGTTAGTTTACATGGAGACGATAACGGTATCATTTTCGAAAACTTGTATTTTCAGGCCCCAAAACGCTGTTGTCATGTAAATGAATGGCCAAGACACATTAAAAGTTTTCTGTTTTTAGTTGTGTAGTCTTGTGAACGGCCCTTATGACAAATTATAAAGAATTGCCGATTAATTACTAATCACAACATTAGCATGTGTCTGAAATGTGAGCAGTTGTCTCTGCGGGAACTACTGCTAACTGCATGTAGCTGTATGTGAACGTAAACAGTATGCAAAGTTGTAAAGCTGAAAGTGCATCATAAATATATAGTTCAGTCATGAAACTCTAGATGGCGCAGGCTGATGGGTCCTTAACGCAAGCTGATGATAATTACAGCAGTAACTGCTTGGTACAGCTGATTGGTTCATGTCACTTCTGCAGCCAATAAACTCAAACTCAATAAACTTGCTCACACATTTAAATGGCTGTTTACATTCATTATAGCAGTTTGCAGCGCACTTCAGTGTTCCTCTGGATTCAACACATAGATAAGTGAATAGTTTTTCTTGTGCTATATCACTGTGCATTTTGCGTGGTCTGTTTTATCGGTTTCTTATGAAGTAGCCACACACAAGGTTAATTCGTGTTAACTGTTGTGTTAAATTTGTGTTAAATGCTCAGAATGAATTGCTGGGCATGTTAGCAGCTAGCGAATATGCTTATTGTATTTATGTTGCAGCAGTAAGCAGACAATGTATTTGCATGAAGATACATGGATAAGTTTTGCTGAACTCTTCAAAATGAAATAGACTTTTGCATTCGTATCTCAAGCAGAGCTACAGCAAATCTTAGTTTTGTGCAGCAGCATATATAACAAATTCAAATTGCAATTGAATATCAACAGCAACAGAACATTAGCAGACATAAAGTTATACGCTGTGTCTCTTGCTAAATGAGTAAAGAGTCATGTATTTGCTAATGAATCGATCGTGCACTGACATTATCATGATTAAATGCAAACGACATATTTACCTATTTACATATGAAGCACACAAGCAGCTGCATTTCAAGCACAAAATGTTTGGGCATAAACTATTTTCATAACTACAGGATGAACAGCTATTCATGCTAATCGAATATCTTTTCGTCACCTGTTAGTAGGTTTAAGGTAAGTGACATCAGTGCTGTCACGTAAGAATTATATAACATTATTTCAACCTAGATTGTGTCAAGGCAGTTTAAGTATTTCTCAAACGAAGAAAGAGCACCCTAGTTGATGCTGTATTTCTATAATTGGCAAACATGCACTGATATCTATGCACTCTGGATATGTAATTGACCCTGAGTGTGTTTACATCAGTCAGAATCAATCACTGCTCAAAACACTGGAGTATTTGCCTTAACACAGATAAGTGAATGGGAGAGCATTGTTCTATAGATAAAGAAGTTCACTCCTTTTACTTAACGAATGGTAGAAACTGCAATACAAAATATGGCGGAATAAGTCCTGCCTTCTAAGAAAAACAGCTAATCATTGATTGGTAAAGTCTTTGCGTCACTGCAGCTGCTGGTTCCCTTAGAAACCTGAGACTCGTGCTTAGGACTACACATGCACATCGGCTGGTCTAGCCTAAAAATTAGCTTTTTAAAACATATTTGAGAATAACAAACAACATTTATGGGACAATTCCTGTCAAATTTGTTGCAGTTTTGAAATGTGTTATTTAATTCTGAGTTTTACAAGCAGTTTTCGAGATTTCAAGATTAAAATAGACAGGACTTGGTCTTTGATACGGCCGCTGAGTAAACAGACTTTCCTTGAAAAGACTTTATTTTTATGTAATTCATTGAATAAGTGTGAGGACCAACAGTTGTTCGTATGCTGCGAGGTTCGGAAGTGTCATCATATATAGCATGGGGTTCACTATCAAATTTGCTTTGGGGCCACATCAAATATAGTACTTTAGTGCAGCTGTAACAGCAGTAGCAATTTAGATTGTATGTAGTGAAAATATAGCAGCAGCATGCATAAATTCAGACGGTAATGTTAGAGATTTTATTAACAAGCAGCAATATGCATAGCGATTTTAATGTTGCAAATACTATTAGCAGCTGCAAGTAGACAATATTTAATAAATAAATAAAAAAAGTCACTGACTTTGTGCAGCAGCAGTATGCTATGCTTAGCAAATTCAGATGGTAATGATTGTGAATATATTAAAACCAGCAGTACGCATGACAAAATACTGCAACATTGCAAATTGTATTATCAGCAACAGCACGTAGTGCAAATTCAGTATTGCATGTAATAAATATCATTAATAGTAGCAGTAGCAGAAGTGGCCATCTATGTAATTGTGTAAGGGTACAGTGAAAAGCGTTGTGATAGTGAACTTGTTCTTGAGGATGAGGATGGTATCATAGGTATGTTCCTAATTTTTTCAGCTATTGCTGAACCCTTAAATGCCTTGAAACAAAAAGGAGCTTGTTTCCAGAGGTCAACTGAATGTCAGGCTGCTTTTGAGAATTTGAAAATGCACAGTGATTGAAAATGTATGCTATCAAGGTATGCTATCAATTCTGCTGTTCAGGAGAGTACTGGATACTCTCTAGCAGAATTACTCTTGCAAAGAAGGTTGAAAGGACCTTTTAAAGGTGTTCTAGAACCACACCAGACCAGTCTCAGGGTTCTTAAAGATTTGCAGGAGATGGTAAAAAAGAACTTGTCTCGAGCTAAGGAGAAACAGAAACATTTTTATGATGCCGGTCGTAGGAATATGACGTACTCCAAGAAGGATAGGTTTTGGATGAAAGCACATCCCCTTTCCAAGGCCTCTCAACAATTTGCAGCTAAATTTGCAGCGAAATGGATTGGGCCTTATCGAGTTGTTGAAAAATTAGGTCCAGTAAATTATCGGGTTGTGAGGACAATGGAGAGGACTTGCGCACAGTCCATGTCTGCAGTTTGAAGCCTGCCTTTCCTGCCGCTGCAGAGTTTGATCGTAAGGAAAGGGAGGAAGTCTTGAAAATTTGTACTGAGTCAGACGATGAGGATTTTCTAGGGTTTTAATATTGATGAAATTATGTCCTGGATTAATTAGTACTCCGTATTGCAGGCCAAATCATTTACAAATGACTGAAATCTAAATGTTGAATGCAGGAACTAGTGTTGTATGCTGTTGTTGTTGCAGGGTTTCATGTATTGACATTTTCCTGTTGATGAGCATATATATTTATAATATTGCAGAATATTAGGGGATCTTTCTCCACGGGGGGAAGAATGTGACAGTCGTCAATGATTTGTGCTTTTCCTATTTCGTACTGGGGGTGGCGCTGTTGAGCGTATATACGAGGAACCAGGTAGGAAGTTATTTAAGGAAGTGTGATTGTGTCTCGCGCTCTCTAGCCTTTGTTGTCAGGCGCGGGTTATTCCCGGTCATGTTCACGCTAGTGGATGGCTTGTGAGTATTGCTGTTGTAGCCCGCGTTGCATTAATGTGTTAATGCTACATTTAATGCTGCGGTCTTTTTCTGCTTTTAATGCTTACGATTCATATTTTGAGGAATAAGTTTCCCTCATTATTTTCATAAAGCATTGGGAAGTTGTGATGAGAGCGATTTGCCGATTTGCGTGTAAATGGAGCGTTTGAGAGAGAGCTTTTCCCAGTCCGGTTATGTGAGGTGTCACGAAGTACATTTTCACGCAATTATCTGTAGGCTACTTTCTACTCCTTACATTTTAAAAATAGCCTCGTTACTCCTATTTCATTTTGGCTTGTTTTCATTCCAGCTTGTCATTGTTTAAAAAAAAAAAAAAAAAAAAAAAAAAATCCAGATAAATCTCGCCATCCCGATAGAGTGAATTTGATTGTGGTTGGATGAGAAGTAGCCTATAAACATATACCATTCCGACACCCTATTGATTTGTACACGATCCATCGCACCTGCACATGACACAAATCACGTCACACTCCAGCAAGTTACCCCCAACACTGGACAGACATAGCCAAGTAGAAAGATGTCCGTGGCAGAGACTCAAGAAGATAACTCAAGTGAAATGTCCCAACCAAGCACCAGCAAAGAGGTTGGTAGCCAGGAAGACCAGCCAAACCTTATACATCCCTGGATTTATTTATTTATTTTTATTTTTTTTTTTTTTTGAAATGGTTGGATGCAAAACAACTCCTTTCGAATGCGCTGCAAGCTCTGCGCACCCAAGTACCACGACGAGCTAATGGCTTTCAAAAACTTGCCGTCTAATTTGAAAAAGCATATTGAGGTAAGCTGAAATTTTGTTATTATTAGTTGATTATTGACAAATTTGATATTCAACTTTAGCCAAATGTTATCTGAGCTTATATTATTGCTATATGCAATATTTGTAAGTTAATTGTGCAAAGATATAGTTTTTGTTATTATCAGTCGATTATTGACAATATTGTAGTGACCTAGTAACATACTACTAGCTAGGTACATGCCAAGATATGCCATCATTCGCTTGCTAGCAGTAGGCTATGATTCAATGTTGCAAACTCTTTTGGTGGGCTCTGTGTGAGATTTGAAATTCGACTTTACTCAAATGTTATCTGAGCTTATATTTATATTTGTACAGATGTCAACTTATATTACTATATGCAATATTTGTAAGTTAATTGTGCAAAGTTATAGTCTACAGCTGGTTGATAAAGCATGTACTCCCAGGTGAAGAAAAGTACATTTCAATAATATACTTAAAGTGCTCTATTTTTGCACACTAATTTTGTCCTTAATATACTAAATTCTTCTTTAGTACTTAAGATCATCTTAAGAACATCTAAGTGTACTCAACTGTGCTATTTTGAGGCACCATGAAATATGAACTTAAATGTGCTTTTAATATACTATCTCTATTTAAAAAAAAATATATATTTAGTTACCACTTGTAGTACACTATGGGTTCAAATGTACTATAAGTGATATCTAAATATATATATTTTTTTTAAATACAGAGATTAATATTAAAAGCATATCCCTCGGTCAAAATCGAGGGAGCGAGGGTCTGTCCATGTAAACTTCCCTTGTCCACTTTACGAAGTGGAACGCACTTCAAAATGGCGGCAGGGATTCCCCCGAGGGGAAGTGCTTAGGGAAGTTTGCGAGTGCGTGTCTAAAACTGGAGTGGAACGCAGCCTCGAAGAGTGTCCCAGGCAAGTGTGGATAAAGTAGTCCTCCAATTCGTTGTCCAAGGCTTGCATCCACCACACATTGTTCATCAGGGCTTCACTGATCTTGTGCAAGATCTTCAGCCAAATACAAATGTCATGACATGCAATACTGTTGTGAACAAAGTCACAAAAGCCTCTGTTGAAATTTAAAAGAAAAAACAAAAACAAACTGAAAGCTTCCCTTAGTGAAACTGAGTTCATAGGAATAGCAACAGACTGCTGGACGGCACACCGTTGCGGTTTCATTGGTGTCACTGCGCACTGGTTTAACCCTCAGACCATGCAGAGATCTTGTGCTGCCCTGGCATGCAAGCAACTTAAAGGGTCCCATACCTTTTCTGCCCTGGCTGGTGCCCTAAATGAAATTTCACACAAAATTCAATATCAGAGAGAAGATCGTTCACACAACAATTGACAACGGATCAAACTTCCTGAAAGCCTTCAGAGTTTATGGGCAGACTGACGAGAACAACAATCCTGAACCTGTAGGAGAGGGTGATGGAGAAGAGGATGATGGTGGCCCAAATGATGATTATGAACAAGAAGAGGAAAGCGTTGAGGGTATTGAATTTGTTGATGCTGGAGCCCTGTTGGACGAAGATGACTACTTGGAATACCAGCTACCCAAGCACCATCGTTGCGCCTGCCTCCTCAATTTAGTGTCACAGTTGATGCTTCAAACCCATTGTACAAGCGTGTGTCAAGGTCCACATTTGCCAAATGCTCTAGCCTGTGGAACAAAAGTTCAAGATCAACCATCGCATCTGAAGTAATTGAAGACCACTGCAAACTCCAACTCGTAAGGCCTGTTGCTACAAGGTGGAATTCACTCTTCTCAGCCGTAGAAAGAATAGTGAGAATAACAAGAGAACAAGGTGAAGGAGCCCTTGCAGCTGTCTGCAGTGAACTAGATACACCTAAGTGCTTATTTTTCTCCCTTTCACTTAATGAAGTGATCAACAATTGATTAAGTCATAGTTTTATACGTTGAATAATGTAGAACACATGTATGCACTACTGTATGCCAATATACAGTCCCCATATTTACTATGGATGTGATTTGTAGCAACACAACTACATTTCTAAAGGTCTCAGATGGCAATATTTTTCCTTTTTAATTATCAGTTCCTCCAGTTGTGCTACATCAAGTAGGCTAAATGTTCCATGTTGCGTTTCTCTTTTCTTCTTTGTACAGGTTTTCTCCAGTGGAACTTGCATTTCTTGCAGAATATGTGAAGACAATGAGCCTAGTTGCAAAGGCACTGGATGTTCTTCAGGGAGAAACCAGTGTACAGATGGGATGGTTGGTCCCCACCCTAACTCTACTAAGGACCAAGCTCCAGCACCTTCACGTCATCTCCAAGTTCTGTGAACCTTTGATTGCTGCACTTCTTTCAGGCCTTGAAAAACGCTTTGGCGAGATGCTTGCAGATCCAGAGCTGATAGCCGCAGCCATTCTAGTTCCCAAATTTAAGACCTGCTGCACTAGTGACGAAAATATCCTCAAACTTGGTAAGTGTCTCACTTCTCAACTTCCCCTTAATACGTGTAATTTCTATGGAGACAGTGAAGTGAGTTTGAAATGAACACACACACACAATACACCATTTACAATACACTATTATAATACTGTCATTTGGTCTAAATTGTCCTGATTTTTTTTATTTTTTTTATTCCACAGGCCTTGACTATATCAGAAGCCACTTGGATTGTCAGGCCGAGAATCACATCAGCGAGGGCTCTCAGTCATCTGAGGAAGAGGACTTCTTTTCCTCCTTGAAGAAGACTGGCCCTCTTGAAATGACCCAGCAGTTGGATGCCTACCTGGGGTGCCCAGGAGACACAGTAGAGGTACTGAAGTCCTTCCCAGCTGTGTGCCAGCTATCACTTAAGCTTAATACCGCGCTCCCTGCCTCAGCATCCTGTGAAAGACTGTTTAGTGTTGCAGGGCTGATCTTCAGGCCAAGAAGAGCATGTATTGGCTCAAAGAACTTTGAGAACCAGCTGCTTTTGCGGCTGAACAAAGCCTATTGGTAACTCTTTGTTGTATGTTCTGTGCTTAACTGATGTAGATCCTGATGTAGATTACCCTGTTGTTGTACATACAGAATTGTTTGTTACATCTTCTAGTTAAATGTGACATTGTTGCAATTAGATATAGAATTGAACATAGTACATACCAGGAAGGTATCAGGTTTGAGTTATTTTTCTATTTTTATTTTTTGATTAATCACTTAAATAATTGTTACTAAGCCTGCCCTGGGTACACCAATTTGGCTGTTGCCCTCACAGATTCCTGCAGCTAAGCTTGGATGTACATTTACATTCGAATAAAGGTTATTGATGACATGCCTCTGAAGTTTGACTTTTTGCACCATTACAATACTTATAGGCAACTAGTCGAGATATCTTCCGCTCCATGAAATGCGTTAATGCTCAGTAGTACACATATATGGTTCTTTAATGTATTTGCATTGTACTAAAATGCGTTCATTTTCAATGGGCATATATGCAGCTGAAACAGGTAGCCTAGTGCATCCTAAATTTTTCAACATTAACATTTTAATATAACATTATAATCATTATGGCCTTTAAATTTATTTATTTATTTTTTTTTTTTGAGGTGGGGTAGTGCACAATAGGCCCCTGTGGCAGCTTTTGTCCTTAATGCCATTTTTCCCCTTGCATTACTTTTACTTTTATACTTTAAGTAGTTTTGAAACCAGTACTTTTATACTTGAGTAAAAAGCTTGAGTTGATGCTTCAACTTCTACAGAAGTATTTTTAAACCCTAGTATCTATACTTCTACCTGAGTAATTCACCTGGAAGGTGAATACTTTTGACACCAGTGGTTACAGTATGTTGTGGTTTAGACGCTAATTCAGGGCATAATATGTAACATTAGTATGTTTTAAGGAGGGTTTTTTATGTCGGGTGGTTTTTCTTTTGGTGTTTATTTTGGCGCTCGAGTTGCCGAATTCTGTTGTAAATTTGTAAATCTTGTGTGTGATGTAATGAATTGTGTTTCAGGCCCAGTAGTTCAATGAGTGATATGGTAAGCAAATTAATGTTGTCGTCGTCTTCTTCTTCTTCTTCTTCTTCTTCTTCTTCTTCTTCTTCTTCTTCTTCTTCTTCTTCTTCTTCTTCTTCTTTTGTTGAACTTATTGCATTTTGATTCATTTTTGTTCCTGCATAAGATTTATTGCATTGAATTTAATTATCGGAATTATTTAATTATTTGTTGATTTATTTGTCACTCATTTATTGTTGTGAAGTAACTAAAGTAATATTTCTGGGCTTGAAATTAATAGTTGTGATTTTATTTACTTTTTTTTTTTTTTTCGCTCTAGGATGGATTAATACCAACTGTTCGTGATCCAGCTTACAATCTCCAGAGCGAAACTAGATACGGCAGTAATGAAAAGGAGAGTGCGCACTTTATTATAGTTCATTGGAGTTGAATTACGGATATAAAGCTTACCAGTTTAAGGATATTTACATGGGTTGTAACTCGTGGCGAGAGAGTGCTCAAAACTGCGCATGCGTTGAATGCCTGTGTATCTCAAATGAAGTATACTTTGCAAGGCTGTGCTTCTGACTGTGCACGTACATTGCTTCATTTGTAGAGCTGCTTTATAGCAGAAGTGAATTCAATATGCATTATTGATCATTACTTTCCTTTTTATTCGTGTGAAGCTGCTTTGAAACAATCTGTATTGTTTAAAGTGCTATAAATAAAGTTGATATGACATGACAACTACACTTAAAAATCTTAAAACAAATAACCTTTCTCTAATCATTTAACCATTACTTATTTATTTTGTTACATAAAATCAGTTTTCTGAACAGACTTTGGCTCAAAAACTGACTATAAAATACACCACAAATACACCATAGGAAAAACATAATTGTAATCCATTGTATTGTTGTGTTGCTATCCAAATCTTCAGAATCTGTATGATTTCTTTTTGAGGAACAGACCCACATTCAAGTCATTATTCAATGATCTTCATCTCCATCCTCAATAGCTAAAACATGCCTTCACTGCATTTCTGCAAAAATGCACCTATAGCCTACATAGGGTTAACCCTTAAATGCATGAATGCTTTGCCAATCATTTTTACATATCTGGGTCTTTAGCAGCCTGGATCTATATCTAACACATATGGATATCTAACTAATAATATAAAACCTGCTGATATTTTAATAACAATTACAAAACAATAAAATAAAGCATATTTCATTACCTTTTTAATTTGGAAGGGGTCAATTTGAGCAGATGATTTTACTACTATTACTGTCATTGTCATTTCTCCATTCAGCATCATTATTTTCAACCTCTTCAAAATCAATATTTTGATTGCTGACTGTTTCTTCACCAGATCCACCATCAAGTGCCAGTGACACTAATATTTGATTGTGTACAGTACTCAGGGCCTGTGTATCAGACATTGTCACCTTAAGGAATAAAGGTGAATTGCACATATTGAGTCAGCAGAGATTAAATTATCGTTGCACAGAAAAATATATACTTACACTATTACATACCTTGGGTTGATAATGACCCTATACACTTTTTTTACAATAAATAAATTAATAAATAATATAATATAATTATATATAATATATATAATTCACACATAAACATTGATCAGCAAACATAAACAGAAGCTCAACCAAACCTGCTTGACATGCGAGAACAAACCTCTTGCTCAAATGTGCTGTGTAACATACAAGAATAAACCTCATTGGATCTCACAAAACAAGCAAACATGCTTGAGCTTCCATTCATCATAATTGATGTGAATTTATGAACGTTTATATATGAATAAAAGCCTAAATTAAATCTGGTCATCATATAAAGCGATCGTGTCTCTTCAGAACATTCGAACTCAACTCAATTCATATGGATTAGTTTTACGATCTCTTTATTAACTTTCTGAAGTGCCAAAGTGTCAGTTGCGTAGCTGTTTATGAAGGGACAGAAAGCTCTCAGATTTCATCAAAAAGATCATTTGTGATCAGAAGATGAAAAAAAAAAAAAAAAAAAAAACGCTTAGCAAATTGATTTGCGTCATTGCTTGCTGCAGGCATCAATGAAATATAGTTTCCACTGAGGCGCTCATCTAAATCACTGCACTATTATGGTGGAAATAAAATGAAATGCTACAAGAAACTCATTACACTGTTATGTGTCTCTGAGCTGGAAGAGCACATTTTCTTCACAGCAGGCCTTGAAACTCAAGCTACGACTTATCAATTATCAATTAATTTTTTAATTGTTACTTTTGAATTTTGATGTTATGATGATTATATTAATGCTTATTGTTTAATTGTTTTATTTTTTTTTTATTATAATTATTTTGTAAAGTATAGGGTAGGTAAAGAAAAAGTAGCTTATTTGAAACATTTATTGTTAAGAGATTTAAAATTAAACAAACATAAATACACATTCCAAATATGTGTCATACTTATTTATAATTTACATTTTCATTTTTCAGTCTCGGTTTTTATTTTTAGCTAAAACTATACTCTTAAAAAAAATAAAAAAATAAATAAAACTAAATAAACTAATAAAAAACACAACATTTTGAATTGATTCTAATACCCTGTAGTTATTATAGTGTTAGGGGAGGGGCCATGCTTGATGACTCCAGTGCATCATCGAGCCACCGTTTTAGCCCTGCCCAAAAAATCCTGAACACAGAATTGGTGAAAAACTGTTTAGCAATCTAACGCCACAATTCAGTACTACATAGTTCACAGACTTTAATGTGTTTCAGCAATACATTTGAAACATTTATAATGTGTTTAGAAACAATTCTCAGAATTGATTTTACACAGACTTTAAATATTTCAAGAGGGTTACCAATGGGTATGTTTAGGGTTAGAAGTTGGTTAGGACAATATATCAATTAAATTTTACTAAATCATTTCTGAAAAATAATAATAAAAGTACAGAATTGAATAGTAGGCCTTAAGTGCTATAAGTCCGTCTTTGAATGCAGGAAATGCCATCAGATTATCCTATGCTTTACAAACGTACAAGTTAATTCACTTAAAGTTATGATCGCAAATATTGAGATGCACGTATACTATGTAATGAGATGGAGTGTGTTTTTTTTTCAGTAAGCGTGTGATCATCCAGACAGCAGAATAAATGGCTTCACTTAAAATTTAATTCATTATTGTCCTTCAGATTACCCCTCACACCTCCTGTCATCCGCCGCTTTCATTCTGCCCCGAGGCAAATTCAGAATGAAGTAATTGAATGAAATGATTCGCTCTCATTTTTTTATTAGTGGTTTAGGCAGTCAGGTGTGTCGTTATGCTTATTTCCTCTGACAATTAAAGATCCATAATTTATTGCAACAGGAAGTGAGCGTGGGGAGTCTCATCTCGTTTGGACATGGATGATTCTTCGCTTCTGATTAGAGAAATTCTCCTGACGACCGAGAGAAGGACTGCACATGAAATCGCTCTGTGAATGTATGTAAGCTACATAAATGATGAAGGTTTTAATTGCTTTTTGAATTTGTTTCATTTCTTGTCTTTCCAGAGGATGAAGAAATTGGAGTATTTTTTTTTTTAAAGGATCAGAACAGACTCAAGTCACTTTTTATAAACCCAAACTGGAAGTCAATAGTGAATAAAATGTTTTAATTTCACATTAATGACATTTGCACCAGAGTTATTGTAATTAACTAAAACTTTAAAGGGCACCTATTATGCCCCTTTTTACAAGATTTGAAATAAGTCGCTTTTTTTATAGCATGTTAAAATTGCTACTTTTGGGGGGTGCGCAAAAACACACCGTTTTAGTGTGTCCCTTTAAATACAAATGAGCTGCTGCTCCTGGCCTAAGAGGGCAGAGCTTCAAGAGTTCATTCTCAGTGTCAGGATGAACTAATAATTAGTAGCGGGAAGTTATCGGATCTCGTTCAGCAAAATGAACAAATCTTTTTTCAAGTAATTTCATTCATTTCAGCAGAATGTAATTAAAGTACTACATGTTAAATTCCCCAACACGTACTACTTAGGCAAACGTCGATCACATTTGGAATAAAAAAATAAACTATAGGCTAATGTAGCCATGATGGCAAAATTTTGAGTAAGAAATGATTTATTAATTGCTTAGCAGGGTCTTCAGGCTATGCAGGCTATGTTCTCTGTTGAAAAACAACATATGCTGGTAAGGTAGGTTTTGAAGCTGGGATGCTGGTTTGAGCTGGTTTACGCCAGGACCAGCACTTGACCAGCATAAACCAGCTCAAACCATCATCCCAACTTCATCTTACCAGCATATGCTGTTTTTTTTTCAACAGGGTTAGTTCACCTCACTTCCCAATCCGAGTCGTTCTTTCATTTTCCACCTCACATTTATCACATCTGTTCCCCAGAAAGATTGGTTCACCTCTCATGTCTTTTGGTTCGAGTCGTTAGTTCTGGCGTCAGTGTCTGAAGTTACTGGGCCGTGACAGCCCCATATGCAATGCATGCAGTACCGGAAACAGAAATAATTAGTTGTTCATGCTACAGTTGTACAAATGAGGGTACTTTCTAACCTTTTCACACAATCTCTTATCTATGTAGGCCAACATTGTCACTGTAGCTTGCATGCATTCCGGACTGTTCTATTTATGCAGTTTTTCATTGACTACCTTGTGAATCGACAGCACTGCTGCATTTATTAAAACTGTGGAAAAAATTATAATGTCAAATTATTATTTGTGAATTTATTATTATTAATCTTTATTTTTACAGAACCACTCACAACTTCAATCATTCTCTAAATGAAGTTCTTAGAAATACATAAAATAGCAACCTTTAAAGCCAATTTCTGCTAAATTAACAAAATATAGTACGGAATACATTTAATCAAAGGAAAGAATATGCACATTTACAATATTAGTCATTGTACATAACACATTGTATGTCAAGTTACTTGAATTATAGGAAATCCAAGCTTACTGTATCATTTAGAACAGGTAAAAGTATCTACATTAAAAGACAATTGCTGTATACCTTTAACCTCTAATATTGTTATAATTTTATACATATACAATTATATTATCCAAAGTGACTTACAAACTAGAAGTACAATGGAAGCAACAATATGTGCAGTGATGATTTCCAGCTTGTTTAGTACAATACGCATAGAACGTTTTTTTTTTTTTTTTTTTTTTTTCCCTAGTTAAAAAGAAATAATGGGTGAAAAAAAAAAAAAAATGCTTCTTTAGCAGTCTCTTTAAAATGGTTAGAGTTAGTCAGCTTATTCCACCAGCATGGAACAGTCCAGGTAAAGGTCAGTGAAAGTGATTTTGTGCCTCTTTGGGATGGCACCACAGGGCGCCGTTCACCTTCAGAACGCAAGCTTCTAGAGGGTGTATGAGTCTGAAACAGTCAGTTTAGATACAGGGGTGCAGAGTCAGTTATTGTTCTGTAACAAACATCAGTGCCTTGACTTTGATGCAAGTGGCCAAGAGAGCATTACAATAGTCCAGTCTGGATTGAACAAAAGCTTAGATGACAAGTTGTGTAGCATGTTCTGTTAGGAATGGCCTGATCTTCCCAATGTTGCACAAGGCAAATCTGCAAGATCGGGCAGTTCTGGCAATGTGGTCTGTGTTGTTTAACTGATCAATTATAACACAAAGGAGGGACTGGCTGAAACCACAAGCACTTATGTCTTGGCAAGGTTGAGTTGAAGGTAAAGATCATCCAGGTGAAGGTCGGAACTTTCCATGTAGCAGGCTGAGATGTGAGCAGCTACCGGCTGATCATCTGGCTGGAATGAAAGGTTGAGATGTGTGTCTAGTTATAATTAAACAAAGTATGAGAAGAACAGTGCACTTTTTTCACTGCAAACTGGACTGCACTGCTCATCTGCTGTAGATCTCCAGTCTTTCCACATGACCTGAAATCACAAAAATAAATAAAAATTAGTAGGTCTTTCAAATATGCCAGCATATGTTTTACTGAGACAATGCAAAACTTCATCCTGCTGTGATCTGGAAGCTGAGCAGGAAAGGCTAACAGTTATGTTTTTGGCTGTATTATTTTAGCTAAATTTATATCACGTGAAATTATAGTAATTACTTTGACTTAGCTGCATTATATTACTATCTAGGGGTGTAACTGTCCATTCACCATTTATTCCAAAGCATTTATGAATTATAACCATTTTAGTATTTTCACATTTACGCTCAAAAAGAAGGTGACAGTTAATGTTTGCTTCTCTTTGGAATAAAAAATTCTTCCATTTTGGCAAGTTAACATTAGTTTGTCAGCAGAGCTACTGTTATGATGTTTTTATGGTGATTTCTTGTCTTATTTTGAAGCGTGACAAACACGGTCAATATGAACGCTCTATTTTTATGAAATGCAAATTCATCACATTACATCAAATTTTCCTTTTTGCATTTTATAGAAAGAATATCAGCATATGGAGTTTAGAATGACATGATAGTGAGTCAATATAATGACACAATTTTCATTTTTCAGCAAATTGTTCTTTAAACACCAAAGCGTTCAGGGGGGTTTACGCAGAGCCATGTCTTTGAACCATCACATGCTGTGAGGAGAATAATTCTGCATAAATTACAGTAAAGTACAAGTACAACTGTAAAGCTACCATGAAGTTTTATAGATTGACCTTAAAATTGATTTCTGATGTCAGCGTGAAGCAGCTCGTAAACGTCAAGCATCGAGACGAACGGGACACTTTATTCTTTTCTGGACTCGATCAGCAAACACAGACCAGCGTGAATTTATGAAAACTGTGTGAAGTACCATTGTCGAGTAGAAACGCTGAACCTGTACATGCTCTCACTGAAACAACGGCTCATGTTCCCGTCATGCTCCACAGGAAGTGGAAATAAGGGATAGAAGGAGGCAGATAAAAGAGAGGCAATTTAAAGCACCATTTCCTCCTCCGTTGCTTCTGGACGTTACTCAGAGAAAGGTGGCGTGTGTTCTGTGCTGTCAGCTCAAAATTATAAAAGCCTTTTCTCTTTCTGCTTGTTCTCACTGAAAACAAAATGGAGGAGCGAATGGAGAACTCATCTGCCCGCTGGCGTGTCGTTTGTACTTGACAGCTGAAGCGAGCGGCCGCTAATGTACACGACCTCGTACCCACTTGTATCTCTCATGAAAGATCAGATGATATTTGTGATAAAATGTTTGTGTGTCTCTTCAATTACAGGCACTATTATATCCTATGTGGCGATTTTTGTTGAAACTTACAGTGCACATTTCAAATTGTCTTAATTTTTGCCACAACAAGGTCACTTTTTTAATCAAAATCAATTATAAAAATATGAATAATTACCCAGAAGTGTGGCATAGTGTCCACAACCAACAAATTTGCCACCAATTAAAGTATCGTTGTTTAGTTAGTGTATTTATTTACCAAGAACACAACAACGCCAGTGGAAACCATGATGCAATATGAGACGTAATGTGTAAAGAAAACAAAGAAAAATCAAGGCAAATATCACTGTGTGATACATAAATCACAGAGAGAGAGAGAGAGAGAGAGATACACACATACATACATACTGTAGATAGATATTCATTTTGCATATGAATAATGGCTTTAATCACTGATTTTATTTTGTATTATAATCTTCTCCTGCCTCTTTGTCCCTACCAACTTTCAATCCAAACCTTGGGCTGGATAGACCAGAATCACTGGAACTGACACAGAATTGTCATGATGTGTTAATCTTATGTTAGATAACAGTTTATGTAATGCATAGTGGTTCTTGAAAAAAAAAGAAGAAAAAAAAAAATCTATTTGTTAATCTAATGCTTAAAGTCATAGGACAGCCTAGTGTAGTGTATTGTTGGGAATGGCACACAGACGAGACCAAGATTAGACCAGAAACTGCTTGAGACCCGATTGGATGGGTTTAGCGTATCCACCTAATCACACTACAACATAAAATCTAACTTTAGTCCTGTAGTATTTACATGTTGCTCCAGGACGGCACTGTGCAGACTAAAGTGGATGTTGTAAATTCACCTTCAAACTCGAGTAAAACAGGAATTATGAGATGTAGAAGTTTATTGTCGTGTAACTGCCTAGAAATATGGGTCTCCTTTCCTGCATCAACCTCTGCTTTAAACCGTAATCATAAAATATATATAAAATAATCCTTCATCTTAGTGAAACATGGAATTATTAATTTATCAGCTTTCTGGACGCGGTGATTGAAACGGTGCGCTCTGAGCTCCGGTGGCGTCTGTGCCATGCATATTTTGACATAAATCTGATGAAGAAATAAATAAGTAGACTGGGATTAGATGCGTTCCCGCTCAGCAGCCCTGAGATACTGATGTTAATTTCATATCTCATAGCACATCATCTGATCCTGATAGAATTTCATCCCAAAAAAGACAGACCCGAAGACAAAACACACACACACACACACACACACACACACACACACACACACACACACACACACACACACACACACTCTCTCTCTCTCTCTCTCTCTTTATTATGAGTCACTCTTGAAAAGGCCTCTGGCTAATAGTTCATCATTCATACAAGCAAATGAATTATTAAATGCCTCTCTACCTCGGCAAGGCAAATAAGTTGAAAAACAACTTGTCATCATCTTTGATCCTTTGAGAGTGTGTGGATAGAGAAACCACAAGCAGGTGTGTGGACTAGTAAATTTATGAACAATTACAAAGAAACGGCAAGTAACACATTGTATTAAGAAAAACTGAAAGTTGTTTTTTTTTTGGTAAAACTTAAAAAAATCCAATAATATTTGTTTTATTTACAACTAAAATCATTTATGAGTAATCCACGGCTAGCTGTGCATTCAACTTTTTGAATGCATCTCTATTTTGCGTCAGGTGGTTTCCTCCACATTGTGCATTAAAATAATTTAAAATTATTTTAATGCACATGACTGTGCATTAAAATAATTTAATGCACAGTCATGGATTGTCCCTTACATATATTTGGTTACCAATGTCCCAGTCAATGGTGATCAGGAATAGAAGAGGTGAGAGAATAAAACCCTGCCGTATGCCAGACATGACTTCAAAGAATTCTGTCAATGTTCCAGCACTTCAACTTGGGAAGTTCTATGAACACTTTCATGATCTTGGGTGGTATTCCATAAGCTCTTAGTATCTTCCATAAGCTCTCTCGGTGTACAGACACTGTGAAATGTCTTTTTGAAGTCTATAATATTGATGTATAGTGGTTTGTTCCATTCCAGACATGGATGCATGTTACGCAATGTAAATATCTGGGCTATGCATCCTCTCCCCCTTTGAAAACCTGCTTGTTCTTCTCTTAGTTTGTGGTCTATGGCTCTATCAGCCCTTTTCAACAGGATCCTACAGAAAACCTTGCTGGGAAGAGAAAGAAGTGTAATACCCTGCCAGTTGTTGCAGCTGCTGAGGTCTTCTTTCTTGGACAGTTTGACTATGATGCCTTTGCTCCTATCCATTGGGATAGTGTCTTCTTCTCAAATCTTCTGAAAAAGGTCTGTTAGCATGCTGGCTGATGTGTAGATGTCTGCCCTCAGCAGTTCTAATTGCAAGTAGTCAATCCCTGGTGCTTTACCATATTTCATGGCCGGATTGGCTGGCTCATCTGATTCCGTACAGTTGAGTACTTCTTCAAAGTATTGTACCCACCTTGCAACCTGCTCTTTCTCTGTTGTTATTAGCTTGCTTTGTTTCTCCTTATCTGGTATGGAACTATATACAGTGCTCAGTGTAAATGAGCACACCCTCTTTGAAAAGTAATATTTTAAACAAATTTCTCAATGAACACAAAAACAATTTCCAAAATGTTGACAAGACTAAGTTTTATATAACATCCGTTTAACTTATAACATGAAATTAAGGCTAATAATATAACTTGGAGAACAAAATTTTCAATTTTACTCAAATTAGGGTGATGCAAAAAAGAGTACACCCCGCTGAAAGCCTCTGGAGCAAAGCTAAATTTTAGACTACAAATGTCTAATTTAACAAGAATTCAACCACAGGTGAGTTGAATTATTCATTACACAGCTGTCCAACAGACAGTTGACTATAGAAGGGTGTTAAGACCCCTTCCCATTTCATGCCGTCAGCAATGGCACCACATGGAAGAGAACTGTCACAAGACCTGAGAAAGAAAATAATTTCTTTACACCAGAAAGGTGAAGGCTACAAGAAGATCAGCAAAGCTTTACTTAGTCAGAATTATGTAGCAAAAGTGGTACAAAAATTTAAAAAAGATGGAACTGAAACCATCTCACATAGACATCTAGGTCGTCCACGGAAGTTAACACCTCGACAGGAGCGTCTTCTGAAGAAAATCAGCATGCAAGTTCACTGCAGTTATCTAAAGAAGTAGAATGCCAAACTGGGGTGACTATTTCCCGTGACACAATACGACGTACACTGCAAAGGAATGGCATGCATGGGTGCCCTCCACAAAAGAAGCCTCTCCTAAAGCCCAGGCATAAAAAAGCCCGCCTAGTGTTTGCCAGGGCCCATGCTGACAAAGATGAAAACTACTGGGACTCTATACTCTGGAGTGACGAGACCAAGATAAATGTTTTTGGAACTGATGGCTTCAAAACTGTACGGCGTTGCAAAGGTGATGAATACAAAGAGAAATGCATGGTGCCTACAGTGAAACATGGTGGTGGCAGTGTCCTTATGTGGGGCTGCATGAGTGCTGCTGGTGTTGGGGAGCTGCATTTCATTGATGGCATCATGAATTCACAGATGTACTGCTCTATACTGAAAGAGAAGATGCTACCATCACTCCTTGCCCTTGGTCATCGTGCACTTTTCCGACATGACAATTATCCTAAACACACATCTAAGGCCACTGTTGGATTTCTGAAGAAGAACAGGGTGAAAGTGATTGAATGGCCAAGTACGTCTCCTGATCTGAACCCAATCGAACACCTATGGGGAATTCTGAAGAGACAAGTTGAGCATCATTCTCCATCCAGCATCCAGTCTCTAAAATATGTCATTCTTGAAGAACGGAAAAAGATAGATATTGCAAAATGTCGCCAACTTGTTCATTACATGCCTAGAAGACTTGGTGCTGTCATTAAAAATCATGGAGGCCATACAAAGTACTAGATGTAGTAGTTTTTGTTGTGGGGTGTACTCATTTTTGCATGACCCTAATTTGAGTAAAACTAAAAATTTTGTTCTCTAAGTTATATTATTAACCTTACTTTCATGTTATAAGTTAAACGGATGTTAGTCTTGTCAACATTTTGGAAATTGTTTTTGTGTTCATTGAGATATAGTTTAAAATGTTACTTTTCAAAGGGGTGTACTCATTTACAGTACTGTCAACGTTAACGTGTTAATGCATGCAATTAATTCAAAATCCTTAATGTGTTAAAATAATTTGACGCATTTAACGCAAATAACAAAATTATGGAAGCATGTGAAATTGCGTCATAACATAATTTATGTCATGCAGTTAGATGATCCATCCGTTAGAAGTCCATGCTGATCGTATCAAAAATGGCAGAAAGAATTATTCATTCCAGTGTCTGTTTCACTTTAAAACACAAACTCTCTGTCATATTGTGTCATTGAACCCTACTGTATCGTGTTGCTCCTGTCTGAACGGAATGTCGAAATATCCCACCGCTGTATGGTCAGATGATATGAAAACATCAGATGTAACCCTGGTTCCCTGAGTAGGGAACGAGACGCTGCGTCATGACGCATTGGGAACCTTCTGCGTGATTACGTCGTTGAAGCACTCTTGTATCTAACCAATCATGTAGCGAGACGTCAGAGGCGGGTGATGTCACGGACCAGGAAACTATAAAGCATACCGGGATTCAGAGAACGCTAGCTTCTGAAATAAGTCTGAAGTAAGCGCTCGCAAGTATGCTGGGGGTACGGCACGGCGACGCAGCGTCTCGTTCCCTACTCAGGGAACCAGGGTTACATCTGTAACCTGAGACGTTCCCTTTCGTGGGAACTGTCGATGCTGCGTCATGACGCATTGGGAACGCGATCCCAACTACGCCGTAACGTCAAGTACTTGCTTTATGTTAGCTTGACAAGACAGACGACCCTGGAGTGGAGCCAACATCAAGGGTGTAAAACCTAAAAAATGTGTGCTGGCATGACCATCCAGCTGCATCACATATATCATCAATGGAAATTCCAGACATCAAAGCCTTTGATGCCGCCATACCCCTGGTAGAATGGGCGTGGATAGCCAATGGAGAAGGCTGTCCGGCCGCTTCATATGCAAGTGAGATGGCCTCGACCACCCACTTGCTCATCCTCTGCTTAGATGCTGGGCCCCCTTTCTTAGGGGACCCATAACAGACAAATAATTGATCTGATTTTCGCCACAGGGCAGCTCTGTGGACATACGCATCCAAAGCCCTCACTGGGCAGAGCAGATAAAGTTTTTCCTGATCCGAAGATTCAAAAGGAGGAGGATAAAAGGCCTGGAGTACAAGCGGACCTGGGACATTGGTGGGGACCTTTGGCACATAGCCAGGTCTAGCATGAAGGAATGCTTTCACCATTCCTGGAGCAAATTTGAGATAAGATGGAGCAACTTAAAGTGCTTGTAGATCTCCTATCCTCTTCAGAGAAGTGATAGCAAGTAGGAAGATAGTCTTTAGAGTGAGGAACTTTTCTGGAACCTCCTCTAGTGGTTCGAAGGGAGCCTCGGCTAACCCTTGCAATACCACGGCCAAATCCCAGGCCGGAGTTCTTGTACGCACCGGAGGCATCAACCTCAGTGTGCCACGGAGGAAGCGTGTAACGAGGGGGTCTCGTCCTACCGAGGAATCCCCCTCAAGAGAAGCATGATAGGCTGAGATAGCCGCAACATAGACCTTCAAGGTTGAAGGAGATAAACCCTCAGAGAATTTCTCTTGGAGGAATCGTAGCACGAAGCTAACAGAAGAGTGGACAGGGTCCGTATTATTTTGTCTACACCAAGTAGCAAATATATTCCATTTATAGGAATACAGCTTCCTCGTGGAGGGAGCTCTGGAGTTAAGGATGGTCTCCACAAACTCAATTGGGAGACCAGCATCTATGAACCTAGCTCCCTCAGAGCCCAGGCCCATAGCTTCCATAGTTCTGGACAAGGATATATTATCGTGCCGCCCGCTTGAGACAGGAGGTCCTGTCTGAGAGGAAGCTCCATTGGGTAGCCGTGTAAGAGGGACACTAGGTCCGAGAACCATATTCTGGTTGGACCAACACATGGTGGTCTCTCAGGTCTGGGAGGAAGTGTTTCAATGCTAGAAACACTGCCATCATCTCCAGCCGATTTATGTGCCAGGAGAGCTGATGGTCCTCCCATACACCCTGAGCTAAGCAACCACTCATGATCGCCCCCCAGCCTGTGAGGGAAGCATCTGTCGTAAGCATTACACGACGACCAGAAGCCCCCAACACGGGTGCCTGGGACAGGAACCAGGGATTTTTCCACATGACCAGAGCACGAAGGCATCGCCGCGTGACTTTGATCATGCAAAAAGGATTTCCCCTCAGAGAAAACCCCCTGGTCCTGAGCCACCACTGTAAGGGTCTCATGTGCAGAAGGCCAAAAGGTATGACGTTGGACGCAGCTGCCATCAGACCCAACAGTTTCTGGAACTGTTTTACAGTGAGTGACTGGCCTAACTTCACCCCTTTCACGGCTACGAGAATGGAACTCACACGAGCGAGGGACAGATGTGCCTGCATTGTGGTGGAGTCCCAGACTACACCTAGATAAGTGGTAGTCTGAGCTGGAACTAGCACACTCTTTTTGGCATTGAGCCTCAGCCCAAGCCTTTTCATGTGGGACAGAACAGCATCTCGATGCTGGACTGCCAGTTGCTCTGATTGAGCTAGGATCAACCAATCATCGATATAATTCAGTACACGGATGCCCTGGAGTCTCAACGGAGCCAAAACTGCATCCACGCACTTCATGAATGTGCGGGGTGATAGGCCGAAAGGAAGAACCCTGTATTGGTAAGCTTTGCCCCTGAAAGCAAACCTGAGGAACTTCCTATGATGAGGATGGATGGACACATGAAAGTACGCATCTTTCAGGTCTATCGCCACAAACCAGTCCTCGGACTTGATCTGTGGGATAATCTGTTTGAGTGTAAGCATCTTGAATTTGAGCTTTTGTATGGAGCGATTTAGCACACGTAAATCTATGATAGGACGTAGTCCTCCATCCTTCTTTGGAACAATGAAGTAACAGCTGTAAAAGCCTGACAGCTTGCTGGGCAGAGGAATCCTTTCTATAGCTCCTTTTTGCAAGAGCGTCATAACTTCTTGTTCCATAACCAGAGCCTGCTCGAGGGTCACCACTGTGGGAAGGACCCCGTTGAATCTGGTCGGGCGAGACCCGAACTGAATTCTGTAACCCTTTTCTATGATGAGCAGCACCCATTTCGATATATTCGGTAGACGTTTCTATTCTGCCATAAAATCTACTGAGGGAACCAGTCTCTCGAGACTGGCCTCTGGTGTTTTTTGAGCACTTGATTCGACGTTCTGACGGTCAGACCAGTGCCCTGAAATGGCAAACCGGCAGGGAACATCTGAACTGACCGCTCTACAATCCTCCTCTTTCTTGGAGGAACACCGGAAACCACTGCGCCCTGAAGCACACGAGGTGGCAGGGTTGGCAGAACGGTCTTCTTTATTTTCTTTTAAATTCCTCAGAATTTAATGTATTCTATATTTCATTTAATCCTCAAATTAAATGCAGCCAGTTCATATATATATATATATATATATATATATATATATATATATTTAGATATATTTATATATTTACTTATATATATATATATATATATATATATATATATATATATATATATTTAGAATACAAAAAAGAATTATAGCTCGTAATAATTCGTAAGGTATTTTAGGGAAAGAGAGAAAGGGAAACTCCCGTCTACTCAGATCCCAGATCCCTCAATATATAAATACATATATATAATTACGGACACATGACCTATGCTCAGCCTCGGTAAACGCAAGACCCGAGCCGTATATTCAGACTTAATCTACACGCTGCCTCGGCAACGCGAGATCTGAGCTATATATTCTTTAATGAAAACTCAATCCACGCGCTGCCTCGGCAAGCGCGAGATCCGAGCCTTGCATTAGACTTTTATTCCCTCGAGAATAAAGCCAACAGGAGTGGAGCTACAAAACTCATGCTAGAGCATACTTCTTTTCGGGACATTTTTATGAATGAATGCTGTCACTGTCAGTTGTGAGCTGACGTGCATGCTCCACTCCCAGCAAACAACACATAAATCATGTGTATCCCCGCTCGCTTTGTAGTGTAGCACAGGGGGAAATGCGATTCAAACTGCTGTTCACTATTGTGAGGTGGTGAGTCCTCGGATCGATATCACAATATCCACCTCCTCAGAGCTGGACGTGAGTACCGGTGCCTCAACCCGGGGGAAGAAACCGCAAAGCGTGCTTCCACCTGGGAGACGGCACTGAACCGGGCAGGTAAGGGCAGAGAAAGGGCGGTGCCCGTCTCTAACCCCTCTGTCAGATTTGTGAACCCCACAAATGGAGCCTCCGCTCTGCCTCAGCAGAAGCGGGACCCAATCCGCGGGAAACACTAGAACACAGTGTCCTGAGAGTGAGTTTTTTACAGTGCACACAGACAGCTCCCTCGAGAGCTGCCAGGGCATGCTCAACTCCCATTCAACTGCTGCTCGCCATAATACGTGTCTTTTTTATATATAAATATATGGATTGGTGTGGGATACTTCGTCCTCAGACGAAGAGATCGTGACTTGGTTATATGTAATAAAACAAACAACACCAAATAAGACACACGATAACATAGAGCGCTTGCTGAAGACAGCAGAAGCTAGCGTTCTCTGAACCCCGGTATGCTTTATAGTTTCCTGGTCTGTGACGTCACCCGCCTCTGACGTCTCGCTACATGATTGGTTAGATACAAGAGTGCTTCAACGACGTAATCACGCAGAAGGTTCCCAATGCGTCATGACGCAGCGTCGACAGTTCCCACGAAAGGGAACTATGTTTCTCGGCTGGATAAAGCTAAAGAGTTTCTTGCTATGTAAATTTTGACGGAGGAGGATTGCAATCCAAGTAAAGACAATTGCGGTGACGCACAGAAGCATGCGTGAGTCCTCTATATATTTATGGACAAAAACAAATCATGTGTGATCGTTCTTGACGCGCACTGATCGCACATTGTATTTATCCACAGACACATTTCAGTACATTCACGTTTTTACACACATTCAGGATAATGTTTGGATTTGTCCTGTGTATGTTGCGGTGTACTTTATTATGCAGGTCAAGGTGGTTGGTTTAGGGTTTTTTGGCATCTCCATGTGGTCCTGTTCAGTATGGCAACTTGACTTGTCTAAAATGTAAACAAGCTCTTTGCTGTTGCACATTATACACTGTGAATTCTGGAACGTTTTTTGCTGTGTTTTTTTTTTTTATTATTTTTTTATGGGTGCTTTTGTGTACATAAATGTATGAATTATATGAAATCATATAATTTCCCACACAGCAAAAGGACTCCGAGGTATCGCGGCTTACGGAACGTATCCGCGAAACGGACCCGTATCAGCGTCCACTTGCGCGCAGTGACGGATCCGCAACGAAGGCGGATCGTGGACCCACCGTGGCTCCGTGCTGCATGCGCTCCGCATCCGCAATTAAGACCTTACCTCCAAGGCGGGTCCGTTTGGGACCCGCAAATTGATACAACTGTTACAGTAAGGGCGCGTGCGCATCCGCGGATCTCACATGGGTCCGCTCAGGATCCGCTGATTGACAGTAAAATTTACGGCGCCGCCAGGAGGCGGAGCTGATCCTCTGGGCGGAGCCAAAATGAATGTGACAGTCACACGGGTTTGGCGACCTGAATGCGGATCTGCCTAGGAGTCTCCTGCTGTGTGGGTTGGTTATTTGGTGTCCTTTTTTGCAAATTTACCTTGAAAAAAGCTGAAAAACAGTTTTGTGAAAATCACACTTCAATCTGATGGTTTACTTTGCTGGATATAGGCAATGATGGCAAAATGGACGTGTTAAACAAGATAAATGGTGTATGCTTAATTTCACGATAAGTGTGCTATTAATTGCTATTAAGGTGTGCGATTAAAAAAAAAAAATCTATTGACAGCCCTAATATTATATATATTTTATTTATTTTTATTTATTTATTTATTTTTTGACCACTCAACTGCTTGGTGATCTTATAAACCATATTCAGTTCTCCCCATGCTGCAGCCTGTTCAGCTTCATGTGCCTTTCTTAATGTGCATTTCTCAACAAAGGTTCTCCTATCATTACAAGCACTCATCTTTTCTTCTTTGTCTTTGGTTTTATACTCTTCTTGCGCTCACTCAATGAGTCTGGGTAGCAGTCAGTAGTTTTTTCTTGTCTACTCTTCTTTCATCTATCCTCCTCCAAGTACCAGGTGATAACCATGCCAAATCGGTTGAGTCACAAGATTTAAAACTGGGGTCATATTTTACTGTGTGAGTTTGTTAGTGGTTAAAAGAATGAGACATAAAACAGTGGTAAAGTTAAATAAGAATTGTGTATTTACAATAGTCACAGGAACTTTAAAACAACACAATAAAACCAGGAAAACTCAGTCTGTTAAAAGCATACAGTCCAAAGTACCATACCCTAAAACAGTCCAAGAATCTGAGTGTGCTGATAAAGTCCCAATGTGAGTGTCCACCAGTGTATATACAAATGTCCACGGTAGTGATAATCCAAAGGTTTGCAAGGTTGTGACTGGATGGGTAAGTCCACAAAATTGGTAACTCCACAATCCAGTTAAGTTGACTGTTAGTGAGTTTTATTTGTTTGCCATGCTGCTCTCTTTATACAGATGTATTTCCTGCTTCCTGTCATGTGACTGGTCACATGACAGGCCAACCATTCATTTCTTAAAGACATACACACTTAAAATGTTAAGATGAATGAAATGGACTAAAAAAAAAAACAAACCAATTAAAACTCTATTATACATAAAATCATTGTAATAAATAGAGCGGTAAAACATGTATTTTATGTGACAGTGTCACACACTGTCGGGCCAAAAGCGGGCGTGGCATTGCGTGCCAGGGCCAGTTGTAGTTCCACTGTCACTTCTGGGGCTTGATTGTGCTTCGTCGGTGGTTTCTTGCCAACATCCAGGGTTTTTTTTCCCCACCGAATACCTTGGTTCAAAGCGGGCCAGCTCGGGCTTGAGGGAGTGGTTGCGAACAAAGGCGGAGTTTATCTGGGTCTGGAGATAGCAGCGCTGCGGATGATTTCATAGGTTACCACCTAACATCAGCATTAAAGACTTAAAATAATTTTAGCTCAAAACTCACTTTCAGACAGCAGCAAGTGTTTAAAATTAACTTCTGTTTGTGATTTCGGATGTGGATTTTGAACGCAGTATAAGGCAGAAACACATGAACACCATTAATAACTAACAAAACACTACTGAAACATAAAAGCTTAAATACTCAGAGAAATCAAAGATAATTAATTGCAGGTGTGTCTAATGACAGTAACCAAAGTAACTAAGGGTGTGTCTCAATCAGTTCCCTAGCTCCCGAGCTCGTGAATCAGTATATCGTGTACACGAATTCGGGCACTGGTAAGGACAGTAAAAGATGCTGGTTCACTACTCATTGGGACACTTATGACTCTATTTCCGGCAACGTGACAACGTCCTCATTGTACAACATCAATACTGGTATTTATGAACAATAACAGAGCTGATATTTTCTGACATTACTTGTAATGTTATTTAAACTACATTAAGATTAATTATTTGCTTGTTACTTATACGTGCAACATTTCAGCCGTGAATAAATTATAAGTGTTAGCTAGATTATGTTCATTACCTGTCTAGCGATGTATGTTTATGCTGAAATATAATAAAATAACGGTTTGTATTTTTAAAAAACATCTATCGCGTATCGTTATGTGTAGTGAGTTGGCTCACGTGATTCAAGTTTCGCACTTCAGAACTTCCGTTAAGGGAGCATAGTGAGCATCGATGCTCCCTGGTTTTCACGGTGCATTGTGGGACTTTTCAGGGAGCGAAATTTCAGTGCCCTGGAAGGATTCTGCGAATGAGACAGCCCTTAAAATGGCTGATTCCCTGGTCAGTGCCCTGACTACTGAACTAGGGAGCTGATTGAGACACAGGGTAATATGACATCGAGAAGAAACACAACCAAACACAGGAAGTGAGCACAGAAACAATGAGAACAGAGAATACATCTCAACATAAATGTCCATACAAAACAAAAGACACAGAAACGGGGTTGTGTAGTCGCTCAAGTTCAATTTTTTTTTTTTTTTTTTTTTTTTTGATGCATCCAAAGCTTGGTCTGCACCCCATGCAGCTCCTGTGCGACTCTCCATAGCAAATGATTGACTTCCAGTCCATCTGCTGTCATTTGTTGTGTGCAGTGGAACAAATTGAATTAAACATGAAATTCTGAAGTAGAAAAACTGAAATAGTATTTTCTTGTAAAACAAAATAATGTACATAGTATGTGGGTCAATTTATTTGAATTCGTTCTCTGCACTATTTGGCATGATTTCCAACATGTTTTGTAATCCTGTACAAAATTGCAAAGCATTTATATTTCCATCATTGTCTGATGATTTTATGAAATATCATGTGGTGCAACCATCAAAAAACTACCACTTTGGGACTTTCATGTTGAAATCCATTCAACGACAGGAAGTTGCATCATATACTAATTTGCAAAGGACCCATGGAAGCCTTAAATTTGGAAAAAAATAACCTTTTTAACGGCTGGTATGTAGTTAGCACATTTGGATATCATGTGGTATGACCTCAAAACAAAACAAAGCAATGAATAGTAAGTTATTTCTGCAAATATATACTTTTATTACAAATTTCATAGTGACCTTTTGTGGAAAGCTAGCTTGTTTTGTTTAGGTGGCCAATTCTGTGCCTGTAAATTTTGACTGAATTTGAAAATATCATTTGGTGCCACATAATGTCATGT